>NC_069500.1:731553035-731853035 GCF_027579735.1 Bombina bombina | reverse complement strand
CTCCCCCCCCCCCCCCTTTCAAAATCTTTTTTTCTCCAACATAGGTGTGTCCGGTCCACGGCGTCATCCTTACTTGTGGGATATTCTCTTCCCCAACAGGAAATGGCAAAGAGCCCAGCAAAGCTGGTCACATGATCCCTCCTAGGCTCCGCCTACCCCAGTCATTCTCTTTGCCGTTGTACAGGCAACATCTCCACGGAGATGGCTTAGAGTTTTTTAGTGTTTAACTGTAGTTTTTATTATTCAATCAAGAGTTTGTTATTTTAAAATAGTGCTGGTATGTACTATTTACTCAGAAACAGAAAAGAGATGAAGATTTCTGTTTGTATGAGGAAAATGATTTTAGCAACCGTCACTAAAATCCATGGCTGTTCCACACAGGACTGTTGAGAGCAATTAACTTCAGTTGGGGGAACAGTGAGCAGTCTCTTGCTGCTTGAGGTATGACACATTCTAACAAGACGATGTAATGCTGGAAGCTGTCATTTTCCCTATGGGATCCGGTAAGCCATGTTTATTAAGATCGTAAATAAGGGCTTCACAAGGGCTTATTAAGACTGTAGACTTTTTCTGGGCTAAATCGATTCATTATTAACACATATTTAGCCTTGAGGAATCATTTTATCTGGGTATTTTGATATAATAATATCGGCAGGCACTGTTTTAGACACCTTATTCTTTAGGGGCTTTCCCAAATCATAGGCAGAGCCTCATTTTCGCGCCGGTGTTGCGCACTTGTTTTTGAGAGGCATGACATGCAGTCGCATGTGAGAGGAGCTCTGATACTTAGAAAAGACTTTCTGAAGGCGTCATTTGGTATCGTATTCCCCTTTGGGCTTGGTTGGGTCTCAGCAACGCAGATACCAGGGACTGTAAAGGGGTTAAAGTTAAAAACGGCTCCGGTTCCGTTATTTTAAGGGTTAAAGCTTCCAAATTTGGTGTGCAATACTTTTAAGGCTTTAAGACACTGTGGTGAATTTTGAACAATTCCTTCATGTTTTTTCGCAATTGCAGTAATAAAGTGTGTTCAGTTTAAAATTTAAAGTGACAGTAACGGTTTTATTTTAAAACGTTTTTTGTACTTTGTTATCAAGTTTATGCCTGTTTAACATGTCTGAACTACCAGATAGACTGTGTTCTGAATGTGGGGAAGCCAGAATTCCTATTCATTTAAATAAATGTGATTTATGTGACAATGACAATGATGCCCAAGATGATTCCTCAAGTGAGGGGAGTAAGCATGGTACTGCATCATTCCCTCCTTCGTCTACACGAGTCTTGCCCACTCAGGAGGCCCCTAGTACATCTAGCGCGCCAATACTCCTTACTATGCAACAATTAACGGCTGTAATGGATAATTCTGTCAAAAACATTTTAGCCAAAATGAACACTTATCAGCGTAAGCGCGACTGCTCTGTTTTAGATACTGAAGAGCATGACGACGCTGATAATAATGGTTCTGAAGGGCCCCTAACCCAGTCTGATGGGGCCAGGGAGGTTTTGTCTGAGGGAGAAATTACTGATTCAGGGAACATTTCTCAACAAGCTGAACCTGATGTGATTACGTTTAAATTTAAGTTGGAACATCTCCGCATTCTGCTCAAGGAGGTATTATCCACTCTGGATGATTGTGACAAGTTGGTCATCCCAGAGAAACTATGTAAAATGGACAAGTTCCTAGAGGTCCCGGGGCTCCCAGAAGCTTTTCCTATACCCAAGCGGGTGGCGGACATTGTTAATAAAGAATGGGAAAGGCCCGGTATTCCTTTCGTCCCTCCCCCCATATTTAAAAAATTGTTTCCTATGGTCGACCCCAGAAAGGACTTATGGCAGACAGTCCCCAAGGTCGAGGGAGCGGTTTCCACTTTAAACAAACGCACCACTATACCCATAGAGGATAGTTGTGCTTTCAAAGATCCTATGGATAAAAAATTAGAAGGTTTACTTAAAAAGATGTTTGTTCAGCAGGGTTACCTTCTACAACCAATTTCATGCATTGTCCCTGTAGCTACAGCCGCATGTTTCTGGTTCGATGAGCTAATAAAGGCGGTCGATAGTGATTCTCCTCCTTATGAGGAGATTATGGATAGAATCAATGCTCTCAAATTGGCTAATTCTTTCACCCTAGACGCCACTTTGCAATTGGCTAGGTTAGCGGCTAAGAATTCAGGGTTTGCTATTGTGGCGCGCAGAGCGCTTTGGTTGAAATCTTGGTCAGCTGATGCGTCTTCCAAGAACAAGCTACTTAACATTCCTTTCAAGGGGAAAATGCTGTTTGGCCCTGACTTGAAAGAGATTATCTCTGATATCACTGGGGGTAAGGGCCACGCCCTTCCTCAGGATCGGCCTTTCAAGGCAAAAAAATAAACCTAATTTTCGTCCCTTTCGTAGAAACGGACCAGCCCAAAGTGCTACGTCCTCTAAGCAAGAGGGTAATACTTCTCAAGCCAAGCCAGCTTGGAGACCAATGCAAGGCTGGAACAAGGGAAAGCAGGCCAAGAAACCTGCCACTGCTACCAAGACAGCATGAAATGTTGGCCCCCGATCCGGGACCGGATCTGGTGGGGGGCAGACTCTCTCTCTTCGCTCAGGCTTGGGCAAGAGATGTTCTGGATCCTTGGGCGCTAGAAATAGTCTCCCAAGGTTATCTTCTGGAATTCAAGGGGCTTCCCCCAAGGGGGAGGTTCCACAGGTCTCAGTTGTCTTCAGACCACATAAAAAGACAGGCATTCTTACATTGTGTAGAAGACCTGTTAAAAATGGGAGTGATTCATCCTGTTCCATTAAGAGAACAAGGGATGGGGTTCTACTCCAATCTGTTCATAGTTCCCAAAAAAGAGGGAACGTTCAGACCAATCTTAGATCTCAAGATCTTAAACAAGTTTCTCAAGGTTCCATCGTTCAAGATGGAAACCATTCGAACTATTCTTCCTTCCATCCAGGAAGGTCAATTCATGACCACAGTGGATTTAAAGGATGCGTATCTACATATTCCTATCCACAAGGAACATCATCGGTTCCTAAGGTTCGCATTCCTGGACAAGCATTACCAGTTCGTGGCGCTTCCTTTCGGATTAGCCACTGCTCCAAGGATTTTCACAAAGGTACTAGGGTCCCTTCTAGCTGTGCTAAGACCAAGGGGCATTGCTGTAGTACCTTACTTGGACGACATTCTGATTCAAGCGTCGTCCCTTCCTCAAGCAAAGGCTCACACGGACATTGTCCTGGCCTTTCTCAGATCTCACGGATGGAAAGTGAACGTGGAAAAGAGTTCTCTATCTCCGTCAACAAGGGTTCCCTTCTTGGGAACAATAATAGACTCCTTAGAAATGAGGATTTTTCTGACAGAGGCCAGAAAAACAAAACTTCTAGACTCTTGTCGGATACTTCATTCCGTTCCTCTTCCTTCCATAGCGCAGTGCATGGAAGTGATCGGTTTGATGGTAGCGGCAATGGACATAGTTCCTTTTGCGCGCATTCATCTAAGACCATTACAACTGTGCATGCTCAGTCAGTGGAATGGGGACTATACAGACTTGTCTCCGAAGATACAAGTAAATCAGAGGACCAGAGACTCACTCCGTTGGTGGCTGTCCCTGGACAACCTGTCACAAGGGATGACATTCCGCAGACCAGAGTGGGTCATTGTCACAACCGACGCCAGTCTGATGGGCTGGGGCGCGGTCTGGGGATCCCTGAAAGCTCAGGGTCTTTGGTCTCGGGAAGAATCTCTTCTACCGATAAATATTCTGGAACTGAGAGCGATATTCAATGCTCTCAAGGCTTGGCCTCAGCTAGCGAGGGCCAAGTTCATACGGTTTCAATCAGACAACATGACAACTGTTGCGTACATCAACCATCAGGGGGGAACGAGGAGTTCCTTAGCGATGGAAGAAGTGACCAAAATCATTCTATGGGCGGAGTCTCACTCCTGCCACCTGTCTGCTATCCACATCCCAGGAGTGGAAAATTGGGAAGCGGATTTTCTGAGTCGTCAGACTTTGCATCCGGGGGAGTGGGAACTCCATCCGGAAATCTTTGCCCAAGTCACTCAGCTGTGGGGCATTCCAGACATGGATCTGATGGCCTCTCGTCAGAACTTCAAAGTTCCTTGCTACGGGTCCAGATCCAGGGATCCCAAGGCGGCTCTAGTGGATGCACTAGTAGCACCTTGGACCTTCAAACTAGCTTATGTGTTCCCGCCGTTTCCTCTCATCCCCAGGCTGGTAGCCAGGATCAACCAGGAGAGGGCGTCGGTGATCTTGATAGCTCCTGCGTGGCCACGCAGGACTTGGTATGCAGATCTGGTGAATATGTCATCGGCTCCACCTTGGAAGCTACCTTTGAGACGAGACCTTCTTGTTCAGGGTCCGTTCGAACATCCGAATCTGGTTTCACTCCAGCTGACTGCTTGGAGATTGAACGCTTGATCTTATCGAAGCGAGGGTTCTCAGATTCTGTTATCGATACTCTTATTCAGGCCAGAAAGCCTGTAACTAGAAAGATTTACCACAAAATTTGGAAAAAATATATCTGTTGGTGTGAATCTAAAGGATTCCCTTGGGACAAGGTTAAGATTCCTAAGATTCTATCCTTCCTTCAAGAAGGATTGGAAAAAGGATTATCTGCAAGTTCCCTGAAGGGACAGATTTCTGCCTTGTCTGTGTTACTTCACAAAAAGCTGGCAGCTGTGCCAGATGTTCAAGCCTTTGTTCAGGCTCTGGTTAGAATTAAGCCTGTTTACAAACCTTTGACTCCTCCTTGGAGTCTCAACTTAGTTCTTTCAGTTCTTCAGGGGGTTCCGTTTGAACCCTTACATTCCGTTGATATTAAGTTATTATCTTGGAAAGTTTTGTTTTTAGTTGCAATCTCTTCTGCTAGAAGAGTTTCGGAATTATCTGCTCTGCAGTGTTCTCCTCCTTATCTGGTGTTCCATGCAGATAAAGTGGTTTTACGTACTAAACCTGGTTTTCTTCCAAAAGTTGTTTCTAACAAAAACATTAACCAGGAGATTATCGTACCTTCTCTGTGTCCGAAACCAGTTTCAAAGAAGGAACGTTTGTTGCACAATTTGGATGTTGTTCGCGCTCTAAAATTCTATTTAGATGCTACAAAGGATTTTAGACAAACATCTTCCTTGTTTGTTGTTTATTCAGGTAAAAGGAGAGGTCAAAAAGCAACTTCTACCTCTCTCTCTTTTTGGATTAAAAGCATCATCAGATTGGCTTACGAGACTGCCGGACGGCAGCCTCCCGAAAGAATCACAGCTCATTCCACTAGGGCTGTGGCTTCCACATGGGCCTTCAAGAACGAGGCTTCTGTTGATCAGATATGTAGGGCAGCGACTTGGTCTTCACTGCACACTTTTACCAAATTTTACAAGTTTGATACTTTTGCTTCTTCTGAGGCTATTTTTGGGAGAAAGGTTTTGCAAGCCGTGGTGCCTTCCATTTAGGTGACCTGATTTGCTCCCTCCCTTCATCCGTGTCCTAAAGCTTTGGTATTGGTTCCCACAAGTAAGGATGACGCCGTGGACCGGACACACCTATGTTGGAGAAAACAGAATTTATGTTTACCTGATAAATTACTTTCTCCAACGGTGTGTCCGGTCCACGGCCCGCCCTGGTTTTTTAATCAGGTCTGATAATTTATTTTCTTTAACTACAGTCACCACGGTATCATATGGTTTCTCCTATGCAAATATTCCTCCTTAACGTCGGTCGAATGACTGGGGTAGGCGGAGCCTAGGAGGGATCATGTGACCAGCTTTGCTGGGCTCTTTGCCATTTCCTGTTGGGGAAGAGAATATCCCACAAGTAAGGATGACGCCGTGGACCGGACACACCGTTGGAGAAAGTAATTTATCAGGTAAACATAAATTCTGTTTTTTTTTTTTTTTTTCTTCTCTCTCCTACCCTCCTTCCTCACTTGATATCATCACCGTGCACATACCTGCCCTCACTTGTCCGTTCGAGATCGCTTCGCCCTCTCAAAATTTAACCTTATAACCACTGTAAACCCTTGCACCAATCTCACGTAACACAACTCTGGTGTATTTATTTTTTCTTTTCCCCTTCTCGGCTGTTCTCTCTTTCGGCACATGGACAAATTCCTTCACACTTCACCTAGGAATCCCTCTCCAAACATGGCAGCAAGACAGAGGGATAGGAAATTGAAGGCTAACCAAGAGACCGCAACGGATGCACAACCTTCACTGTTAAACATATCAGCGGTACAAGAAATAACCAATATCCATAGCTTGGTTGCTAGTATATCTGAAGCGCTCTCTCCTAAATTTGAAGCTCTTAGAGCTGAAATTAAGCAAGATTTTCTCTCCTTGATACAGGAGGTTCGTCAATTCTCTAGCAGGCTCCAAGAAGCCGAACAAAGAGTTTCGGACCTGGAAGACCTAACAATAACACATAGTTCAAATCTTGAAGTGGTAAATACTAATTTACAAAAAAATTCAAAATAAATTAGAGGACTTAGAAAACCGCTCTAGAAGAAATAATGTAAGAATTGTGGGTCTACCGGAAGAACAGCAGTATGAAAACCTTGTCAATTTTGTATCAGAAATCTTGCCTGCAATTTTAAAAATGCCATCCACCTTCTATCCCATTCCAGTAGAGAGAGCGCATAGATTAGGCCCACCTCGTATAGGCGATAAAGGTAGAACTAGGCCCAGATCTGTTATAGCTAGACTATTAAATTTTCAAGATAAACTTACTTTACTCCAGTACTATCGAAAACAGCAGCTGGTTAAGGTTGGTGATGCTACAATTCTTTTGTTTCAGGATTTCTCTGCGGATACCGCAGCAAAGAGAAGGGAGCTTGCCCCTGTTTGCTCTAAGCTAATACAAAAAGGATACCAGGCAACCATAATATATCCCTATAAATTAAAGGTTAAAGTTAGAGAGGTTACTCATTTCTTTGAAGAAGCCTACTTGGCTGAGAACTTCTATAATACATTGGATCCCTTGGTTCAGGGACAACATGGCTGAATATTTCAATTTGGTATAACATGTAGATAAATGTTTTTGAGGAAGATTGTGTTTTTTTTTGAATATGAGACTCAAGATTTAAACACCCCCCCCCCCCCGAGGGGGGATAGATTCTACTACTATGCAATTATTATAAAAAAAAATTTTTTTTCCCCCTCTCTGCCCCTTCTTCCTTCTCTGCCCCTTTTTCCTCCTCTACCCCCCTAACTCATAAATGGCGCTACGGAAGGATGAGTGTAAAATAGTGTCATGGAATGTAGGTGGCATATCCACCCCTATAAAAAGGAAGGCGATCCTCACTCAGCTCCGGAAAATTAAGACTGATATAGGTTTTATTCAAGAAACCCACCTATCTGCAGAAGAATCTTTAAAACTTAAATCAACATGGGTAAAGGAAGTATATTTTGCACCTAGTGTCAAGAGAAAGAAGGGGGTAGCGATACTAATAGGAAAAAAAATTAATACCGAGGTGGTACACTTTGAGGCTGATCCAGGGGGGAGATATGTTCTTTTGAAAATAAAGATTGCTCGGGAGATGTATACGCTGTGCAACACATATGGCCCCAATGCTTTTGATCCAAAATATTGGAATACTTTGCAGACTAAACTTTTATCTTACACGGAAGGCTGTTTAATTATGGGCGGAGATTACAATATGGCACCTCAGTGTCCAATTGACAGGTTAAGACACGGCGTCAAACAATTGAAACAAAAAAAGGACAATTTAGAATGTAAGATGCTCAAAAAGATTACACAGAATCTAGCGCTGCGAGATATCTGGAGGCATCAGAATCCTTCCATACAGAACTTCACTTGTCTTTCTAAGGCGCATAAGACACTTTCTAGAATTGACCTATTTTTAATTGATGAGCGTATGCTAAAAAGAGGGGTAAAATCAGATATAATGCCTATTCTTCTCTCGGACCACGCGCCGATTGTTCTTGAGTTTCAACTTTCACATCTGCATCCTACTTCACTACGCTTTTTCTTCCCTTATTATTTGATGTCTGAGATAAAATTTAAGAACTGGCTCATAAATAAATATAAGGAATATGTACATTTCAATAAAGACTATTTAAGCTCTCCTGGAATATTCTGGGATACCGCGAAAGCAGTAATGAGAGGGGAGATTACTTCATATAATATTGCCTTACATAAGAAAATCAGGTATAGAGAAAGAGAATCATGTCGATATCTGACTAATACTTACAATCAGTATCTGCTGGATAAAACTCCTTTAAATTGGGCAAAATATGTCAAAGCAAAAAATGAAAGGGATACCTTTGTAATATTTCAAGAGACACAAAAAGAATTAAAAATGCAGGCTAAGCTATACAGATACGGTAATAAATCAGGTAAGATGTTGGCTAAATTTATTAGAAATGAGAAAAAACAACCAATCATAGATAAATTGTACAACAAAGGACTACAGCTTTCAAAAACTGATGATATTCTGGAGGCATTCCAAGAATATTATCAGGAACTATATTCATTTAAAACAAGTGACATACAGAAATCTGCTGACTTCTGGAGGGATATCACATATCCTATAGCCACATCAGAAATGGCTAACAGTCTTAACGCTCCTATCTCCATAGAAGAAATAGAGAAAACAATATCTAAACTTTCTTTAAATAAGGCAGCAGGCCCAGACGGTCTTCCCAGTGAATTCTATAAGATCCTGGTCAGCGAAGCAACCCCACATCTTTGTACGCTTTTTAATAGTTTTTTCATTAATGGTGAACTGATTCCTTCTTCATTCTGTAACTCTCACACAACTTTGATATTAAAAAGTGGAAAAGATCCTGAGTGCAAAGAATCTTATAGACCGATTGCTCTGCTAAATTCAGACTATAAAATCCTAACTGCAATCTTAGCATCCAGATTTCAAGGGATCCTTTCAGAAATCATTCACACTGATCAATCAGGCTTTCTAAATAACCGTAATTCGGCTACAAAAATTAGAGAAGCTTTATTAGTGACAGAATATTTTGAGGTTCTGTCCAATCTAAATAGTGGGGGAGAGGACATACCTGATCTTGCCATTATCTCCTTAGATGCTGAAAAAGCCTTCAATTCAATCTTTTATGAACATATTAAAACTTCGTTAAGCCATTTCGGAATTAGAGGTAATTTCCTTGAATTTATCGAGAATCTATATAAACAACCATCTACAAGATTAATAGTGAATAACAACATCTCTCCTCCTATTCTACTGGGAAGAGGAACGAGGCAGGGCTGTCCTCTCTCCCCGCTTTTATTTAATGTTTCTATTGAACCTCTGGCAATTAAGATCCGCCACCACTTGGATGGCATAAAAATTCGCAACTCGGAAATAAAAATTGGATTATACGCAGATGACCTGCTGCTTTATTTAGCTAACACTAAATTAAACTTACCAAAACTTTTTCACATATTGGAACAATTCGGTTCATTCTCTGGATATAAAGTAAATACAACAAAATCAGAGATATTCTGGCTTAGGAAAAACAGCACCTCTATACTAAAAACCCCTTTTCACCAAGTAACAGATTCTTTTAAATATCTAGGGATTCATATCCCAACAAGGAGTGCAGATCTTTATGCTTTGAATATCCCTCCAGTAGTAAAAACGATTAAGGAAAAGCTTCTGTTGTGGCGAAACCTTCCATTATCGCTTTCTGGAAGAATCGCTCTTTTTAAGATGGTTCTTTTGCCGAAATTATTGTATATACTTCAAAATATACCAATAATTCTTCTAGGAAAGGATATACGTGCAATTAACACCTCACTTACACAGTTTCTATGGCAGAATAAGAGGTCAAAGATCTCTCTTATGAAACTCTCGGTATTAAAAGAAAATGGAGGCTTAGCTTTACCAGACATAAGACTGTATAATCTCTCTTTTCTTGCTCGAGTCGTAGCAGACTGGATTTCATCCAACAACTATGTTCTGAACAATTATCTTGAGACCAACGTTTGTTATCCGTATTCTCTGACTGCGCTACTACATTTATTACCTAAAGAACTTCCAGCAGAAATCAAAAGATTTAAAACAATTCTCAATCCACTTAAGGCGTGGCATAAAATAGTAACTCTTCTTTCAATTAATAACAAGGCCTCTTGTCTCTTGCCTATACTAGGTAACCCTACTTTCCAAGCTGGTTTGCACTCAGAGGTTTTTAGAAAATGGCATTCTTCCGGATTAACAAAGGTATATCAAGTAATAGATAGAGGAAGGAAATGCATTAAAACATTTCAGGAATTAAAAAGGGACTTCGACCTGTCCAATAAAGACTTTTTTGCATATTTGCAATTAAGACATTTTGTTCAGGACCTAGTTAAAAAAGCAGGCTGGGAATGGGGATTAGGTAAAATGGAGGATTGGCTTATCTTAACAAAAAGGGGCCATATGTCAGTTGCACCGTGTTATCATCTTCTCTGTGCGAATAAAGGGGCGCCGGTCTTGGCAAAATTGGCCTCCTATTGGAATACATTAATCCCTCAGAATAGTATTGAGTCAAAAACTATACAATGGTCAATTAAAAAAATTGCTCAGGTGACACTATCTGCAACCTGGAGAGAGGCCCATATCAAGCTTCTTAATGGCGCATACTTTACCCCTGAGAGAGGTTTTAAGTGTGCTAATATGGGGTTTAATACATGTCCTAAATGTTCATATCAGGCAGCTGATCTAATACATATGTTCTGGCACTGTCCAAAGATTAAAAATCTCTGGATCAAGGTTGAATACTGGCTAAAGAAGGTACTAAAGATAGAACATGTTTCTTTGACATTATATCAGATAATGCTTTGTCTCAAAAAAGAGTCTGGCAGACAAAATAATGAAAGAATAATAATCTCCACTATTCTTGCCACCAGATATCTAATTTGTAAAAAGTGGAAAAGCTGCACAATACCAAGTATCTCTGAAATTAAAAGCTGCATGAAAAAGCAGTGCATCTTAGAGCAGAGAGGTGCGGATATAAACAATGAACAGGACATTAAAAGATTCTTTGATAAATGGGCAGCCTTTTTAAAAATATTTCCCGCCACAGAAATAGATCATATAATCTTTCCCTTCAGGAATACAGAAATTGTTCTATTAGGAAACTGGTAGAGAAGCAGGAGGAAGAAGGTGACAGAGACAGAGCCATTTTTCCCCTTTTTTTTTTTTTTTGTTTCTCTCCTGGTGGTGAACTAGCTGTGTCGCTCTTCCGCACAGGGGGGGAGGGGGGAACGAGAGGGGGGGAGGATGTGAAAAATAAAGACCCCAAGCACTTATCGAGATTAAATTGACTAGGTTATATTAATATGTTGATTAGTGTATATATGTATAAAAGAACATAGTATTATCTGAATGAACCTACAATAATTTTCTGATTATGTCATGCTGCTTATAATATTCTTTAGGGGGGGGAAGGGGGTGAAAAACAAAAACCCCAAGCATTGTCGAGAATAAATTGATCATGCTATGTCAATATGTTGATATATCTATATGTATAAATGAATATAGTATTATCTGGATGAACCTATTATTATTTTTTGATTATGTCATGTTGTTCATATTATTTTTATTTTCTTTTGACAAAGTCTTGGATTATAAATAAAAGGATAAAAAAAAAAATAATGAAGAAAAAATGTAATTTGTTTCAAATATTTGTCTGCTCCTGACTTCTTATTCTGAGGTTATTTATGATTTTGTTACTCCTTAAAGGGACCCTAAACACCATCTGTTTTGATGTAATTAGAATTTTTTTAAATCTATTTTGTTTTGTTTTATACATTATTTCTTTCTTTATGTCTTTATCTAGCATCTGCACAATTTTTTTTTATTTTCAATATTACCCCTAAACCACCGCCTACTGAATGCGGTGCTGGCCGACATGTTGTAACGCACGTTCTATGCGATAACATATGGACTCAATGCACACTCCCTTCTTCACTTCCGAGCATGCGCATACAAAGTAAAGTTTTTGCCTCTTCTATGAAGCTTCATAGATTTATTTGTTTCAATTGCAGCCGTTTACAACACCTGCGCGGCCTCTCAGTGTAGGGAGATTGCATTTCAAAAGGTGCTTGCTTTCATTATATTGGAGCTGCCAGATGCCTATATTATTCAATGCTATGACTGGGGTTGTGGACATGTGTTGTCCCTCAGAGTGCTGTGTTTGTAGCTACCGGTGGTTGTTGCAGGAGCGTGCAGTAACCGGTGACCGGTGACTGCTGCTGCTGATGCTTTTGCTGCATCCCCTCCTGCCTCTCTCAGCACGGACATCTTGCTTGTCAATCAAGCATGCGCTGGACTCTACTGGCAGTGCGGGAGGTGAGGGGGCTGTGACTGAGTGCGCGCGATGCGCGTGCCTTGGATTCTCCTACCAAGCTTCAGAGGTGGCGCACCTATCAGGACGAAAAGTGCAGCGGAGAGAAAGCTTCAACAACACCTTTAGACGGGTGTTTAGATCAGTGAGACTCAACCAGTGTTTACAAAGAATGTGGTGTTTGTAGGGCAGCGTGTCTGGCATTAAAGTATTTAACCTATTGGCAGCCTGGGAGATGCGTTGCAATCCTCTTTGGCAGCCAATAGGTTAATGCAAATACACATATATATATATATATATATATATATATATTCACAAATAGAATAAAACCCTAATGACAAGTGTTTAAGGTCCCTTTAATGCTAGAGGTATGGTTGCATCTACTGACATGTCATGAAGGGCGCTTTGGTTGATATAATGGGAATTATGGCTGATTCTGCATCTAAAAAAGAATAAAAAACAGAGGCGCCACCATGGCCTAATATCGCCCTAATTTATTAATTTGTATAATTATTTAAAATATAAAAGTGATATGGGAGATAAAAGAGAAATTGTGCTAAAGATACTATTCGTGTTATCTTAATTGTGCTGAAACCTATAAAATTATTGGTCTTACATAACCAATAATTTCTTTCATGTAATTAGCAAGAGTCCATGAGCTAGTGACATATGGGATATACATTCCTACCAGGAGGGGCAAAGTTTCCCAAACCTTAAAATGCCTATAAATACACCCCTCACCACACCCACAAATCAGTTTTACAAACTTTGCCTCCTATGGAGGTGGTGAAGTAAGTTTGTGCTAGATTCTACGTTGATATGTGCTCCGCAGCAGGTTGGAGCCCGGTTTTCCTCTCAGCGTGCAGTGAATGTCAGAGGGATGTGAGGAGAGTATTGCCTGTTTGAATTCAATGATCTCCTTCTACGGGGTCTATTTCATAGGTTCTCTGTTATCGGTCGTAGAGATTCATCTCTTACCTCCCTTTTCAGATCGACGATATACTCTTATATACCATTACCTCTACTGATTCTCATTTCAGTACTGGTTTGGCTTTCTACTACATGTAGATGAGTGTCCTGGGGTAAGTAAGTCTTATTTTCTGTGACACTCTAAGCTATGGTTGGGCACTTTTGTATAAAGTTCTAAATATATGTATTCAAACATTCCTTATTTCAGACAGTCGGTTTCATATTTGGGATAATGCATTTCAATAAATCAATTTTTTTCTTACCTTAAAATTTGACTTTTTTCCTGTGGGCTGTTAGGCTCGCGGGGGCTGAAAATGCTTCATTTTATTGCGTCATTCTTGGCGCAGACTTTTTTGGCGCAAAAAGTTTTTTCTGTTTCCGGCGTCATACGTGTCGCTGGAAGTTGTGTCATTTTTTACGTTTTTTTGCGCCAAAAGTGTCGGCGTTCCGGATGTGGCGTCATTTTTGGCGCCAAAAGCATTTAGGCGCCAAATAATGTGGGCGTCTTTTTTGGCGCTAAAAAAATATGGGCGTCACTTTTGTCTCCACATTATTTAAGTCTCATTATTTTTTGCTTCTGGTTGCTAGAAGCTTGTTCACTGGCATTTTTTCCCATTCCTGAAACTGTCATTTAAGGAATTTGATCAATTTTGCTTTATATGTTGTTTTTTCTATTACATATTGCAAGATGTCCCAGATTGACACTGAGTTAGAAGATACTTCTGGAAAAACGCTGCCTGGTGCTGGATCTACCAAAGTTAAGTGTATCTGTTGTAAACTTATGGTATCTGTTCCTCCAGCTGTTGTTTGTAATGAATGTCATGACAAACTTGTTAATGCAGATAATATTTCCTTTATGTTACATTACCTGTTGTGGTTCCATCAACATCTAATACTCAGAGTGTTCCTGTTAACATAAGAGATTTTGTTTCTAAATCTATTAAGAAGGCTATGTCTGTTATTCCCCCTTCTAGTAAACGCAAAAGGTCTTTTAAAACTTCTCATTTTTCAGATGAATTTTTAAATGAACATCATCATTCTGATTCTGATAGTGGTTCCTCTGGTTCCGAGGATTCTGTCTCAGAGGTTGATGCTGATAAATCTTCATATTTATTCAAAATGGAATTTATTCGTTCTTTACTTAAAGAGGTTTTAATTGCTTTAGAAATAGAGGATTCTGGTCCTCTTGATACTAAATCTAAACGTTTAAATAAGGTTTTTAAATCTCCTGTAGTTATTCCAGAAGTTTTTCCTGTCCCTGATGCTATTTCTGAAGTAATCTCCAGGGAATGGAATAATTTGGGTAATTCATTTACTCCTAAACGTTTTAAGCAATTATATCCTGTGCCATCTGACAGATTAGAATTTTGGGACAAAATCCCTAAGGTTGATGGGGCTGTCTCTACTCTTGCTAAACGTACTCCTATTGCTACGGCAGATAGTACTTCCTTTAAGGATCCTTTAGATAGGAAGATTGTATCCTTTCTAAGAAAAGCTTACTTATGTGTTCAGGTAATCTTCTTAGACCTGCTATATCTTTAGCGGATGTTGCTGCAGCTTCAACTTTTTGGTTAGGAGCTTTAGCGCAACAAGTAACAGATCATAACTCTCATAGCATTGTTAATCTTCTTCAACATGCTAATAACTTTATTTGTGATGCCATCTTTGATATCATTAGAGTTGATGTCAGGTATATGTCTAGCTATTTTAGCTAGAAGAGCTTTATGGCTTAAAACTTGGAATGCTGATATGTCTTCTAAGTCAACTTTGCTTTCCCTTTCTTTCCAGGGTAATAAATTATTTGGTTCTCAGTTGGATTCTATTATCTCAACTGTTACTGGAGGGAAAGGAACTTTTTTACCACAGGATAAAAAATCTAAAGGTAAATTTAGGTCTAATAATCGTTTTCGTTCCTTTCGTCACAATAAGGAACAAAAGCCTGATCCTTCGCCCTCAGGAGCGGTATCAGTTTGGAAACCATCTCCAGTCTGGAATAAGTCCAAGCCTTTTAGAAAACCAAAACCAGCTCCCAAGTCCACATGAAGGTGCAGCCCTCATTCCAGCTTAGCTGGTAGGGGGCAGATTACGTTTTTTCAAACAAATTTGGATCAATTCAATTCACAATCTTTGGATTCAAAACATTGTTTCAGAAGGGTACAGAATTGGCTTCAAGATAAGGCCTCCTGCAAAAAGATTTTTTCTTTCCCGTGTCCCAGTAAATCCAGCAAAGGCTCAAGCATTTCTGAAATGTGTTTCAGAACTAGAGTTGGCTGGAGTAATTATGCCAGTTCCAGTTCTGGAACAGGGACTGGGGTTTTATTCAAATCTCTTCATTGTACCAAAGAAGGAGAATTCCTTCAGACCAGTTCTGGATCTAAAAATATTGAATCGTTATGTAAAGATACCAACATTCAAAATGGTAACTATAAGGACTATTCTGCCTTTTGTTCAGCAAGGGCATTATATGTCCACAATAGATTTACAGGATGCATATCTGCATATTCCGATTCATCCAGATCACTATCAGTTTCTGAGATTCTCTTTCCTAGACAAGCATTACCAGTTTGTGGCTCTGCCGTTTGACCTAGCAACAGCTCCAAGGATTTTTACAAAGGTTCTCGGTGCCCTTCTGTCTGTAATCAGAGAACAGGGTATTGTTTTTTCCTTATTTGGACGATATCTTGGTACTTGCTCAGTCTTCACATTTAGCAGAATCTCATACGAATCGACTTGTGTTGTTTCTTCAAGATCATGGTTGGAGGATCAATTTACCGAAAAGTTCATTGATTCCTCAAACAAGGGTTACCTTTTTAGGTTTCCAGATAGATTCAGTGTCCATGACTCTGTCTCTGACAGACAAGAGACGTCTAAAATTGATCTCAGCTTGTCGAAACCTTCAATCACAATCATTCCCTTCGGTAGCCTTATGCATGGAAATTCTAGGTCTTATGACTGCTGCATCGGATGCAATCCCCTTTGCTCGTTTTCACATGCGACCTCTTCAGCTCTGTATGCTGAACCAGTGGTGCAGGGATTACACAAAGATATCTCAATTAATATCTTTAAAACCGATTGTACGACACTCTCTGACGTGGTGGACAGATCACCATCGTTTAGTTCAGGGGGCTTCTTTTGTTCTTCCGACCTGGACTTTAATTTCAACAGATGCAAGTCTGACAGGTTGGGGAGCTGTTTGGGAATCTCAGGAGGTGAGATTACCGATCAATATTTTGGAACTCCGTGCAATTTTCAGAGCTCTTCAGTCTTGGCCTCTTCTAAAGAGAGAATCGTTCATTTGTTTTCAGACAGACAATGTCACAACTGTGGCATACATCAATCATCAAGGAGGGACTCACAGTCCTCTGGCCATGAAAGAAGTATCTCGAATTCAGGTATGGGCGGAATCCAGCTCCTGTCTAGTTTCTGCCCAGGTATAGACAATTGGGAAGCGGATTATCTCAGTCGCCAAACGTTGCATCCGGGCGAATGGTCTCTTCACCCAGAGGTATTTCTTCAGATTGTTCAAATGTTGGATCTTCCAGAAATAGATCTGATGGCTTCTCATCTAAACAAGAAACTTCCCAGGTATCTGTCCAGATCCAGGGATCCTCAAGCGGAAGCAGTGGATGCGTTGTCACTTCCTTGGAAGTATCATCCTGCCTATATCTTTCCGCCTCTAGTTCTTCTTCCAAGAGTAATCTCCAAGATTCTGAAGGAATGCTCGTTTGTTCTGCTGGTGGCTCCAGCATGGCCTCACAGGTTTTGGTATGCGGATCTTGTCCGAATGGCCTCTTGCCAACCGTGGACTCTTCCGTTAAGACCAGACCTTCTGTCACAAGGTCCTTTTTTCCATCAGGATCTCAAATCCTTAAATTTAAAGGTATGGAGATTGAACGCTTGATTCTTAGTCAAAGAGGTTTCTCTGACTCTGTGATTAATACTATGTTACAGGCTCGTAAATCCGTATCTAGGGAGATATATTATAGAGTTTGGAAGACTTATATTTCTTTGTGTCTTTCTCATCATTTTTCCTGGCATTCTTTTAGAATTCCGAGAATTTTACAGTTTCTTCAGGATGGTTTGGATAAAGGTTTGTCTGCAAGTTCCTTGAAAGGACAAATCTCTGCTCTTTCTGTTCTTTTTCACAGAAAGATTGCTAATCTTCCTGATATTCATTGTTTTGTACAAGCTTTGGTTCATATAAAACCTGTCATTAAGTCAATTTCTCCTCCTTGGAGTTTGAATTTGGTTCTGGGGGCACTTCAAGCTCCTCCGTTTGAACCTATGCATTCTTTGGACATTAAATTACTTTCTTGGAAAGTTTTGTTCCTTTTGGCCATCTCTTCTGCCAGAAGAGTCTCTGAATTATCTGCTCTTTCTTGTGAGTCTCCTTTTCTGATTTTTCATCAGGATAAGGCGGTGTTGCGAACTTCTTTTAAATTTTTACCTAAGGTTGTGAATTCTAACAACATTAGTAGAGAAATTGTGGTTCCTTCATTATGTCCTAATCCTAAGAATTCTAAGGAGAAATCATTGCATTCTTTGGATGTAGTTAGAGCTTTGAAATATTATGTTGAAGCTACTAAGAATTTCCGAAAGACTTCTAGTCTATTTGTTATCTTTTCCGGTTCTAGGAAAGGTCAGAAGGCTTATGCCATTTCTTTGGCATCTTGGTTGAAATCTTTAATTCATCATGCTTATGTCGAGTCGGGTAAAACTCCGCCTCAAAGGATTACAGCTCATTCTACTAGGTCAGTTTCTACTTCCTGGGCATTTAGGAATGAAGCTTCGGTTGATCAGATTTGCAAAGCAGCAACTTGGTCTTCTTTGCATACTTTTACTAAATTCTACCATTTTGATGTGTTTTCTTCTTCTGAAGCAGTTTTTGGTAGAAAAGTACTTCAGGCAGCTGTTTCAGTTTGATTCTTCTGCTTATGATTTCAGTTTTTTTCATTATAAGATTTAAACTTTGTTTTGGGTGTGGATTATTTTCAGCGGAATTGGCTGTCTTTATTTTATCCCTCCCTCTCTAGTGACTCTTGCGTGGAAGATCCACATCTTGGGTAGTCATTATCCCATACGTCACTAGCTCATGGACTCTTGCTAATTACATGAAAGAAAACATAATTTATGTAAGAACTTACCTGACAAATTCATTTCTTTCATATTAGCAAGAGTCCATGAGGCCCACCCTTTTTGTGGTGGTTATGATTTTTTTGTATAAAGCACAATTATTCCAATTCCTTATTTTTTATGCTTTCGCACTTTTTTCTTATCACCCCACTTCTTGGCTATGCGTTAAACTGATTTGTGGGTGTGGTGAGGGGTGTATTTATAGGCATTTTGAGGTTTGGGAAACTTTGCCCCTCCTGGTAGGAATGTATATCCCATACGTCACTAGCTCATGGACTCTTGCTAATATGAAAGAAATGAATTTATCAGGTAAGTTCTTACATAAATTATGTTTTTATAGGTTTCAGCACAATTAAGTCATATGGAATAATGATTACCATTTCACAACTAGTCCTTTATTTATTATGATAACACGAATAGTATCTTTAGCACGATTTCTCTTTTATCTCCCATATCACTTTTATATTTTAAATAATTATACAAATTAACAAATTAGAAAACCATGAATTAAACAGCATATCAAAGTCTCCTTGTTTTCAGAGGTTAGGTATTACACTGTCACTTAATTTTATCATATCTTATATATATATCTTATTGATATTATTGCCACAAATATAGTGTGCCATCTTTAACATCACTTTCACCTTTATAATATCCCTCACTTAGATCACAGTCCCACATATTATCCAGACCTATTTATTTTAACATAATGGTCTGTAACACTATCTTCTATATATTTTTTTGTCACAATAAACAGGTTAATATTCTTATTTATTCAATTTAGAGTCAGAATATATATTGGAACAATATAATACATACAATTCGCTTCCAATGTGTATGTATTAAACATTAATATAAACATCATGTGTTGTGGGCTCTGTTTTTCCAAATAGCCCTTTTCACTATAATAATACATTTATTAGTGTTATTTATAATAGTACCCGTACAAGAAGTACACTAACATTGCACATTCTCATTGTCTTAGATTGTAGACTCATCAAATTATATTATTCATATTTATACAATATACACTTTTCAATCTTCTCTAATCCTGAATATCTGCCCTTACCCCTAGCAATTGCTACCGACAGTGTATAACTGATACACAAGATTAAGTACGATTCCAGTGTTTGATAGACATTTAAGTCAACCAATCATTTTTCTCCTCTATCGAAACACTAGATACATTGACTCAATGATTAAAGCGTGACAGGCAACAGTGCACGCTCTTATATGCATTTTCATTGGATTCTCTCCAGAGTGCCTTATCATACACGCTACATGATAGGCTCATTACAACTCCTCCATGGATAGGATGTATTATCACACTCCCTTTTGGTAATGGACTTATCGGCAGCGTTTATTTAAAGTTAGCTTCTGACGTATATACACACAGCTGTCTTTTGAGACACGTTGTTTTTCACAATATTCTTGGTATAAGTATTTCAACGGTTCACCCGGTTACAGCCCGATCTTTGAACCAAACACTTATTCTTTACAAATTTCAATACAAACCAGCTGAGAAAAAGTTACTCACATGACATCTTGAATAAACTGTAAGTTAGCACTAACGGGTTATACCATATACGATATTATCCTGTTCACTATAGCAGGTGTAAAAATCACTGTAACGTGTTTAAGTTTTGTAATATATTGCAAAATAAGGATTTATTTATTGCAAGGATTATGGATGTAATAACAGATGTACTTTGTTCGTCTTTAGATGTCAGGAATGGCTCTATGAACTGTTTTATGTATTGTTTTATGTTTGTTTTACTTTTCTCAATTGAGATGGATTAAGCATAAGAGGGTTATTTTTTTAGTGCATCTATTATGCCATTTTTTCACTGCTTGTTTGATATATATTGTATTGGAATGAGATATAATATGTCAAATACCATTTTATTTACATGTGTTTATAATGGTTACCAAAACAACCACACAAAGGTGATTACAGACAGATGTAGTAGCTTAATTGATTATCCAATCACAATAGTTCTCTGTTTTTAGATTTTTGTTAACTAGCAAGTGTATCATAATGTTTGTTATAGCCTGATGAAACAGCCCAGAGTAGGCTGAGAAACACGTCGCTGTGTTAATAAAGATTTTATATATTTTTATACACTTGCTTTTGGGTGTTTTATCACCTCCTGTTATAATCTTTTAACTGTTCCTGGTCCTTGCTGAGGATTGTCTTTGCAATAGTCTACTGGGCGACGATTTGGTTCCTAAACTTAATCTGTTGAATCTGCCTTTTAATGCAGCTATGCCTTTTGGGAAAACATTGGAAGATTTGATTGCCAAGAAGACTGGTGGAAAAGTCGTTCCTCAAACTGTCGCAGAGAAGGCCAGCATCAGGTTTCTTCAGGCAGCGTGCTCACATCAGTGGTTCCAGAAATCCTTCCTTAAAAGGAGTCCTTTTGTGTGCAGCCATGGAAGTCCCAGTCATTTTTTTTTTTTTTTAGGTAGAAGATGTGGTAAGTCCATCACCACTTCTTCTATTAAGCCACTATGATGGTTTGGGTACCCAGGCCATTCCTGTAGGGGTATGTCTCTCATTTCAGGGATGCTTGGTTACGTGCAATTCCAGACACTTGGGTGTTAGATTACTTCCTAGAGTTAAACAAAAAACCTCCTTTCCATTTTGTACAGACTCTGATTCATCAGGGTTGCCAAAAGAGGCAGTATTTCAGTACGTTGTCCTGATGCTGAAAACACAAGTCTTTCAGAAGACCAGTCCCTCAAAGAATTGTTTTTTTTATTCCAAAATGTTTCTAATAAGGAAGAAAGATGGCTTTTGGAGGCCTGTTTTGGAACTATGGTCTCTCAATAAGTTTCTTAGATATCGCAAGTTCAACATGGAGTCTTTACTTACCGTAATTCCATAAATTCCTCAAGGAGCTTAATTGGTATCCATAGACCTTAAAGATGCATATTTTCATACCCCTGTGGCATCGCCTTTACAAAAGTATTTAAGATCAGGCACTTCATTTTAGTGTTTCAACTTCTCTTAGAACTTTTACAAAGGTTTTGGTGTCTGTAATTGCACAGATTCGCAAACAAGGTATCTTTCTTTTTCATCATTTAGATGACGTTCTATGGTTGGAAGACTTAGAACGGCAGGCAAGTGTTCAAGTATAGCAGGTACTTCAGATTCTGCAGACTTCCAATTGGGGCAAAAAAGTCAGCTCAAGCTATCTCAGGAAGTAGTGTTATTGGGGGCACTCTTCGACACAAAAAGGGATATGGTTTTCTTTCCTCCAGAAAAGATTCCAGAGTTCAAGTTGAATCTTTTGAAGATCCAAAAAAGCAAAGTATTATCAGCATGACAGTGGATGATGTTCATCAGCAAGCTCATTTCCACTATTCATATGATAAGATAGGCAAGATGGAGGATTTGTCCATTTCAGTTTCACTGCCTCAGATATTGGAGGAAAGATCTCTCTTTTGCACAGAAAATCTCTTTTCTAAAGTCTCTTGAGACTACAGCTCAATTGGTGGTTACAGATTAAGTATCTGGTTTAGGGAATTCCCCAGTGTGATCACCACAGATTCCAGCAACAAAGGTTGAGGAGCAGTATTGAAACATTCTTATGTCCAAGGAACTTGGAGTCAAGAAGAATCTAGGCTTCCAACAAATATACTGGAGCTGAACGCAATATTTCATGTACTGTAGTTGTTTCAGCATATCTTTCAGGGTCATCCAGTGAATATTTTTTCAGTCAACATAACTATTTCATACATAAAGTTCTTAAGAGGAATACATAGTCTGGCAACATTACAGACATTAGCTCCAATCTTTCAATTGGCCCAAAAACATCTACCTTTTCTAACTGCAGTTCATTGTCCAGGCCT
This sequence comes from Bombina bombina, assembly GCF_027579735.1. NCBI lineage: Eukaryota > Metazoa > Chordata > Amphibia > Anura > Bombinatoridae > Bombina > Bombina bombina. The sequence continues at coordinate 731,830,777 of NC_069500.1, read as the reverse complement.
TCATAATGTAGTGGCAGACTTCTTAAGCAGAAGGCAAAATTTGTCAACAGAATGGCAACTAAACAGGGATATTTTTCTTCAAATAATCTGGAAATGAGGTCGTCTTGAAATGGATTTTATGACCATCTATCACAATTGTCAATTGAGGCAGTTTTTCAGCTGGTGCAACTACCAGTACAGTCTGGGGGTAGATGTATTTGCTCAGATGTGGAATTTACTGCTGGCTTATGGGTTTCTGCCAATTGCCATGATTCCTCCTCTTCTACAAAGAACCAAGAAGGAAAAGGGATTGTTTATTCTGATAGCTCCATACTGCCCACGTAGGCCTTGATTGCCTCTCCTGACCAGATGCCTGTTCAACCTCCTTGGAATTTTCCAAAGATTCCAGATATTCTCAGCCAAGGTCCAGTCCTTCATCCATGTCCTCAGAAGCTACAACTGGTGCATGGCTGCTGAATGGTAATAGTGATTCATACTCTTCTGCAGGCCAGAAAAGTATCCACGTCTAATACCTATTATAGAATATGGGATATTTTTTCAACCTGGATTATGTAGAATCTATTTTCATTGGATTAGATTCAAATTTCTCAACTGATACAGTTTCTTCAATAAGGATATGATCAAGGTTTAGCTGCCTCTCTCTACTTTAAAGGTACAGGTTTCGGAAACTTCTGCGGTTTTTGGAATTAAATGGGCAGAAGATCTCATAGTGGTTCTCTTTTTTTTCCAGGCCTTATCACATGTTCATCCAGTAGTCAAGTCTTTTTGCTTTGCCTGGGATTTACTTTTGGTATTAAATACTCTAATGGAAGCTCCTTTTGAACCTTTGAAGTCTATACCACTTTGTTATTTGACTTTGATGGCTATAATTTTGACTTTGATTACTTTTGGCGGCTATAACTTCAGCAAGATGTGTTTCTCAATTACAAACCTTATTGGTGGAAGAACCCTTTAATACATTCTGTATTTTTGCATCAATTTCTTGGTGTGTTGTCTTTATTCCCTTTCCCTAAATCAGTGTTTTTCAACCAGTGTGCCGTGAGAGATCCTCAGGTGTGCTACGGCAGACAAACAACAGTGTGACATATTTGCTTGTTTTTTACTCCCAGTGCAGGGGTAGTTTGTAGGAGGCATGGCATAACAGCACAATACATACAGTATGTGTGTGTTTGTGTGTATGTGTGTATATATATGCTGTATTAGGCTACAATGTGTGATTTTTTTAAAAATTTTGGGATGGTGGTGTGCCACAGGATTTTTTTAATGTTAAAAAGTGTGCCACAGCAAAAAAAAGGTTAAAAATCACTGCCCTAAATTGTATAATGTATACTGCTTAGTATTCTGCTCACCTGGTAAGTATTGGATAAGTTTGACCAAGATAATTAAAAATTAAAACATCAAATACAGAAATTTCTAAATTGTGGCCTTAAACCTAAACTATACTTACCAGGGTTCCCTCTCTGTATAATCTCTGTTTTTCCTATTATTTCCAGATCTAGGAATGAAGGAGGGAGCTCAGCTAGCATTGCTTATAGGTAAAAGGGGGCATGGTTTTCTTTCATGTAATTAGCAAGAGTCCATGAGCTAGTGACGTATGGGATATACATTCCTACCAGGAGGGGCAAAGTTTCCCAAACCTCAAAATGCCTATAAATACACCCCTCACCACACCCACAATTCAGTTTTACAAACTTTGCCTTCCATGGAGGTGGTGAAGTAAGTTTTTGCTAGATTATTCGTTGATATGCGCTTCGCAGCAGGCTGGAGCCCGGTTTTCCTCTCAGAGTGCACTGAATGTCAGAGGGATGTGAAAAGAGTATTGCCTATTTGAATACCATGGTCTCCTTCTACGGGATCTATTTCATAGGTTCTCTGTTATCGGTCGTAGAGATTCATCTCTAACCTCCCTTTTCAGATCGACGATATACTCTTATATAACATTACCTCTACTGATTCTCGTTTCAGTACTGGTTTGGCTATCTGCTATATGTAGATGAGTGTCCTGGGGTAAGTAAATCTTATTTTTTGTGACACTCTAAGCTATGGTTGGGCACTTTATTTGTAAAGTTCTAAATATGTCTTTAAACTTATATTTGCCATGATTCAGGATAATCAGTATTCCTTTATAATTCAGACTGTCAGTTTCATTATTTGGGATAATGCATTTTAATTCAATTTATTTTTCATTACCTTGAAAATTCTCTATTGACCATTTTCCCTGCGTGCTGTTAGGCTCGCGGGGCAGAAAATGTTGCTTTTTATTGCGTAATTCTTGGCGCGGACTTTTTTGCGCAAAAAATGTTGTCATTTCCGGCGCCGTAGTTGATGCCGGAAGTTGTATTCTGTAAACGTCCTTTTTTGACGCATGTATATTCAGACATTTTTTTCCCGCCAAAAAATGTGGGCATCGGTTTCGGTGTCAGAGGATGTGGCGTCATACTTGCGCCAAAGAATATGGGCGTTGTATTTAGCGCCAATAATGTGGGCGTCATTTTTGGCGCCAAAAAATGTGGTTATTTAAATTTCACTTTTTTATTGCTTCTGGTTTTTAGAAGCTTATTATTTTGCATTTCTTTTCCCATTCCTGAAACTGTCATTTAAGGAATTTGATAATTTTGCTTTAAATATTGTTTTTTTCTATTACATATTGCAAGATTTCACTGTTCCTGTTTCAAAATCGTTCTAAGGGATTCCTTTTGACTGAAGTTCAGTCCTACCAAAGCTAAGTTCATTTATTTTAAAAATATTATGAATGTTTTTTCTTTAGCTATGGTTTGTAATAAGTTATCATGATAAACTTTTACATGCAGAATCCGTTAGTATTTATGCTTTATATATTTGCTATTCTTTTTACATCTTATGTACAAGAATTACGTAGAAGATTTATAAGAATATTTTTCTGATTCTATTTTAAAGGCTTTGTCTGACATCGTGCCTTCTAATAAAATTTTTTAGGTCTTTTTCAAACTTCTTTTTTAATGATTGAAGTTTCAAATGACCAACTACATAATGATATATCCTTCTCTGATGATGTTTTTTCTCATTTCAGAATTTTCTTCATCAGATATTGACACTATCAAATCCACTTTTTTATTTTTAAAGTACATTTGTTCTTTGTTGAAAAGGTGTTGATTATTTTGGATATTAAGGTAATTAGTTCTTTCAAGACTAACTAACATTTTATTTCTGCTTATTTATTCTTCTGTATTTTCAGAGGGGTTTTTTTCAGTTCCTCATACTAGGGAATGGAATAGGCTGGGAATTTTTCTTTTATTCCTTCTTTAAAGGTTTTAAATTATATTCTTTGCCGGCAGTTCATTTCAATTTTGATGGTTCTCCAATTTAATGGGGCTATCTCTACTCCTGCTAATTATGCTATTGTTTCTATAGCAAAATAGTATTTATTTTTCCTTTAGATGGTTGTATCCTATTTAAGGAAAATTATTTTTCAGGTATTTTTCTTGGACCTGTGTTTTATTTGATGTTGCAATTGCTTCATTTTTTCTGTTTACTTTAAAATCAAGTATCAGATTATGTTTTTATTTAGCATTGTTAAGGGACAAAGTCTACTGCTCATTTGAGGTTAGACTGGGTGCTGTTGCATTTGTCTTGTTGTCTTGCATTTGTTTATGCAAGTCTGGTGTGTTGACTGGTCTTTTAACTGGATTAACATGCTAATAATTTCATTTGTATTTTCATTTTATTGAATATTTTCACAAATGAGGTTTTAATCTATGTCTTTAGCTGTTTTTAGCTAGAAGAATTTTGTGATTTCTAAAAAAAAAAAAAAAAAAACATTTCTTTTTTTCCAAGATAATCAATTATTTGGTTCATTTTGGATTCAATTCTTAACTGTTACTCTGGGCTTCAAGATTGAGTTCTAAGACTAAAACTTAAGCTTATTTTAGTTTGGTTGTTCTTACTAAGGAACAAAATTCTAATTCTTATCCAAGTAACATGTTTTTAATTGAAAGTTTTTTTGGTTCTATTCGGTCCAAATTTCTTAGACTTTGGTACAGAATAAAATTTAGAGTTAAACCGTCTATGAGAAGTCTTTTTCTCTCTATTATATTCCAGCTATTCCAGTAAGGCTAACATTTTCCTATATATTTGGGTAATGTTGAAGTGCGGCTGATCACCTGTTGGGGCTCAAGCGCTGCTCAGATCTGGAATTTTCTGGGGTATTTATTCCAGTTCCATTTTTAGGAACTGGGTTTTGGGGTTTTTATTCAAAACTATTCATTGTTCCAAAGATAGAAAATCTTTTTATTATGTACCATCTTTTAGATTGGTATTTATATGGTCTATTCTGCCTTTTTTTGGTCAGTGATAGCATTATTTGTTTTCATTAGATACAATAGATGCATATCTTCATTTTCTGTTTTCATTCAGATTATTTTTTATTTCTGAGACTACGGAGTCTCATATGATTCAACTTTGTTTTTTCAAGACATGGTTAGAGGATCTTTTTATCAAAAGCTCTTGATTCCTCACACAAGGGTCACCTTTTTTAGGTTTACAGATAGATTGTGTCAATGTCTTTGTCTCTAACAGACAAGTGACATTTTTATTGGGTTTTGTCGGTCTGTACCTTCAGTCTCTATTATTTCCTTCAGTTGCTATATATACATGGAAATTTAGGTCTTATGGCTGCAGCATTAGATTCAATTCTCTTTCTTCATTTTCATAGAAAACCTTTCCAGTTTTTTATGCTGAATAATGGTGCAGGGATTCTAGGTTTTCACTTTTTAAATCTTCGAATTCTATGTTTATCTATCTTTGATTCGGTGGTTAAGATCACCATCATTTAGTTCTACAGGTCTCTTCGATTCTTTCAACCTGGACCATGATCTCTATAGATGCGAGTCTTTTAGGTTGGGAGGCTGTCTGAGGTTCTCTGTCAGCACAAGGGGTTTGGAAATCTCAGGAGGCGAGATTACCATTTGATATTTTGGAACTCCGTACACAGATGTGATAATGTCTGAAAAAAAGACGTTTGTTTTTTTCAGACATTATCACATCTGTGGTGTATGTCAATCATCAGGGTGTGACTATCAGTCTTTAGACTGTGACAAAAGTATCTTGGATATTTGCTTGGGCTAAATCCAGCTTCTATCTAAATTCTGGGGTCCTTTTCCCAGGTATAGACGTTTGGGAAGCGGATTATCTCTGTTAATCAAGCTTTACATCCGGGATAATGGTCTTTACCCAGATATGTTTTTCAATTTTTCAGATGTGAGGGCTTCCAGAAATAGATCTGTTGGCCTCTCGTCTTAACAAGGAACTTCCCAGGGGCCTATTTCAGGTCCGGGGATCCTCAGGCGGAAGTAGCGTATGCATTGACACTTCCTTGGAATTATCATTCTGTCTATATCTTCCGCCTCTAGTTCTTCCAAAATTCTAATGGAGCGTTCGTTTGTACTGCTGGTGGTTCCAGTATGGCCTCACAGGTTTTGGTATGCGGATCTCATTCGGATGGCCAGTTGCCAACCTTGGACATTTCCGTTAAGACCAGACCCTCTATCTCAAGGCCCATTTTTCCATCAGGATCTCAAATCATTTAATTTGAAGGTATGGAGATTGAACGTTTGATTCTTAGTCATAGAGGTTTCTCTGACTCAGTGATTAATACTATGTTACAGGTTTGTAAATCTGTCTCTAGAAAGATTTATTATCAAGTTTGGTGTTCTTCTCATAAATTCTTTTGGCATTCTTTTAGAATTCCTAGAATCTTACAATTTTCCAGGTTGGTTTAGATAAGGTTTTGTCTGCAAGTTCTTTGAAAGGACAAATCTCTACTCTTTCTGTTCTTTTTCACAGAAAGATTGCTATTCATTCTGATATTCATTGTTTGGTACAGGCTTTGGTTTGTATCAAGCCTGTCATTAAGTCAATATCTCCTCCTTGGAGTCTCAATTTGGTACTGAGGGCTTTACAGGCGCCTCCGTTTGAACCTTTGCCTTCTCTGGACATTAAAATTACTTTCTTGGAAAGTATTGTTCCTTTTGGTTATCTCTTCTGCTAGAAGAGTTTCTGAGTTTTCTGCTCTTTCTTGTAGATTTCCTTTTCTGATTTTTCATCAGGGTAAGGCAGTGTTCCTTCCTGTTATTCATTATTTTGTTCAGGCTTTGGTTCTTATCAAACCTGTCATTAAGCCAATTTCTCCTCCTTGGAGTTTTAATTTGGTTCTAAAGCTTTACAGGCTCTTCTATTTGAGCACATGTTTTCTCTAGACATTATTTACTTTCATGGAAAGTATTGTTCTTTTTAGACATCTCTTCAGCTAGAACAATTTTTAATTATCTGTTCTTTCTTGTGAGTCTCCTTTTTCTGATTTTTTCATCAGGATAAGGTGGTTTTTGCTATCCTCATTTCAATTCTTACCTAAAGTTGTGATTTCTATCAACATTAGGGAGGAATTATTGTCTTTTCCTAAGACTTCTTTGGTAAGATTCTTACATTCTTTGAATATGGTAAGAGTTTTGAAATCTTATGTTGAAGCTATTCAGATTTCAGATAGTCTTCTAGTCTATTTGTTATCTTTTCTGGTGTTAGGAAGGTCAAAAGGCTTCTGCCATTTATTTGGCATCTTGCTTAAACTTTTGATTCATCATGTTTATTTGGAGTCGGGTGGATTCCCGCCTCGGAGGATTACGGCTCATTCTACTAGGTAAGTTTCTACTTCCTGGGCTTTTTAAGAATGAAGCTTCTGTTGATCAGATTTGCAAAGCAATGACTTGGTCTTCTTTGCATACTTTTACTATGTTCTACCATTTTGATGTTTTCTCTTCTTTAGAAGCAGTTTTGGTAGAATGGTTCTTCAGGCAGCTGTTTCAGTTTGATTCTTCTACTTATATTTTCAGTTTTTTTCATTATAAAAATTGAAACTTTTTTGATTTGGGTAGTGGATTAATTTTTCAGCGGAATTGGCTGTCTTTATTTTATCCCTCCCTCTCTAGTGACTCTTGTGTGGAAGTTCCACATCTTGGGTATTTATTATCCCATACGTCACTACCTCATGGACTCTTGCTAATTACATGAAAGAAAACATAATTTATGTAAGAACTTACCTGATAAATTCATTTCTTTCATATTAGCAAGAGTCCATGAGGCCCACCCTTTTTGTGGTGGTTATGATATTTTTGTATAAAGCACAATTATTCCAATTCCTTATTTGATGCTTTCGCTCTTTTCTTATCACCCCACTTGTTGGCTATTCGTTAAACTGAATTGTGGGTGTGGTGAGGGTTGTATTTATAGGCATTTTGAGGTTTGGGAAACTTTGCCCCTCCTGGTAGGAATGTATATCCCATACGTCACTAGCTCATGGACTCTTGCTAATATGAAACAAATGAATTTATCAGGTAAGTTCTTACATAAATTATGTTATTTCAGTCCATGCCCCCCTAATGAGGGGGTCTCACCTGGTAAGCATTGTCTAGGATATAGAAATTTCGGTATTGAATGTTTTAGTTTGTAATTATCTTGTTTCTTTGCTTTTTACAAAATATACCCTGTTTACAACATTACTTGATTGCACTTTAACTTATTATTTACACGTTTATACCTTACAAAATAAACAGTCTGTAGGTTGACAGTATACAATGTCCTTCGAGAACGTTTTGTTCCACAAATGATTTGTTGTTGTTATAACCATACTCATTTTCCATATAACCTTATGCTTTACATTTTGCATTTACATAAATTCAATTTACATAAAAAAATATATACATAATGTAATGTTAATGTGATTTCTTAGAAAATCCCAGACACAGTACACAAACTCATATTTTTATGTAAATATTTGTATTCGTTATTAAACAAAATCGAATAAAGTAGTTATCATAATACATTCTAGTCTACATACATCAGACATGTATCTGTGTCATAGTCTAATTATAGGTTAGAGTACCATGTCAAGTCTGTAGCGAATTCTAATTACAGAGTAAGGGGAAAGCTAGTTAACTGCCATACCTAATGGCTTGAGCTGTTTTAAAGAAGAGTAAGAAAAAAAAATAGTATTTAAAATTTACTTTGCTGCAAAGCATACCTAGGTAGGCCCAGGAGTAGGGAGCTAGCTTCTGATTGGTGGCTGCACATTTGTCTATTGTCATTGGCTTTCTGATGTGTTCAGCTAACTCCCAGTAGTGCATTGCTGCTCCTTCAACAAAGGATACCAAAAGAATGAAGTAAAACGGAAAGTTGTTTACAAATGTATTTCTCTTGTTAAGTGTATCCAGTCCACGGATCATCCATTACTTGTGGGATATTCTCCTTCCCAAGAAGTTGCAAGAGGATCACCCACAGCAGAGCTGCTATATAGCTCCTCCCCTCACTGCCATATCCAGTCATTCTCTTGCAACTCTCAACAAAGATGGACGTAGTAAGAGGAGAGTGGTGTATTATAGTTAGTTTTTTAACTTCAATCAAAAGTTTGTTATTTTTAAATGGTACCGGAGTGTACTGTTTCATCTCAGGCAGCATTAGAAGAAGAATCTGCCTGTGATTTCTATGATCTTAGCAGAAGTCACTAAGATCCACTGCCATTCTCACATATTCTGAGGAGTGAGGTAACTTCAGAGGGGGAATGGCGTGCAGGTTTTCCTGCAATAAGGTATGTGCAGTTAACATATTTCTAGGGATGGAATTTGCTAGAAAAATGCTGCTGATACTGGATTAATGTAAGTTAAGCCTTAAATGCAGTGATAGCGACTGGTATCAGGCTTATTAACAGAGATACATACTCTTATAAAAGTGTAATATAAAACGTTTGCTGGCATGTTAATCGTTTTTATATATGTTTGGTGACAAAACTTATTGGGGCCTAGTTTTTTTCCACATGGCTGGCTTGATTTTTGCCTAGAAACAGTTTCCTGGGGTTTTCCACTGTTGTAATATGAGTGGGAGGGGCCTTATTTAGTGCTTTTCTGTGCAGATAAAAATACTGACAGAGACATTCAGCTTCCCTCTGCATGATACAGGACATCTCTGAAGGGCTCAAAAGGCTTCAAAGTTGTGTTTGAGGAGGGTAACAATCACAGTAGACTGGCAGTTGTTGTGACCGTGTTTAAAAAACGATTTTGTCATTTATTATTCTGTTTTTGTAATTAAGGGGTTAATCATCCATTTGGGTGCAATGCTCTGCTGACTTGTTATATACACTGTAAAAATTTTGTTAGTGTAACTGCCTTTTTTCACTGTTATTTCAAATTTTGTCAAAATTTGTTTCTCTTAAAGTCACAGTAACATTTTTTATATTGCTTGTTAACTTGCTTTAAAGTGTTTTCCAAGCTTGCTAGTCTCATTGCTAGTCTGTACAAACATGTCTGAAACAGAGGATACTTGTTCATTATGTTTAACAGCCATGGTGGAGCCCCATAGGAGAATGTGTAGTAAATGTATTGATTTCACCTTAAACAGTAAAGATCAGTCTTTATCTATAAAATAATTGTCACCAGAGGGGTCTGTCGAGGGGGAAGTTATGCCGACTAACTCTCCCCACGTGTCGGACCCTTCGCCTCCCGCTCAAGGGACGCACGCTAATATGGCGCCAAGTACATCAGGGACGCCCATAGCGATTACTTTGCAGGACATGGCTGCAATCATGAATAATACCCTGTCAGAGGTATTATCCAGATTGCCTGAATTGAGAGGCAAGCGCGATAGCTCTGGGGTTAGACGAGATACAGAGCGCGTAGATGCTGTAAGAGCCATGTCTGATACTTCGTCACAATATGCAGAACCTGAGGAAGGAGAGCTTCAGTCTGTGGGTGACGTCTCTGAATCGGGGAGACCTGATTCTGAGATTTCTAATTTTAAATTTAAGCTTGAGAACCTCCGTGTATTGCTGGGGAGGTATTAGCTGCTCTGAATGACTGTGACACAATTGCAGTGCCAGAGAAATTGTGTAGGCTGGATAAATACTATGCAGTGCCGGTGAGTACTGATGTTTTTCCAATACCTAAAAGGCTTACAGAAATTATTAGTAAGGAGTGGGATAGGCCCGGTGTGCCCTTTTCCCCACCTCCTATATTTAGAAAAATGTTTCCAATAGATGCCACTACACGGGACTTATGGCAGACTGTCCCTAAGGTGGAGGGAGCAGTTTCTACTTTAGCAAAGCGTACCACTATCCCGGTTGAGGACAGTTGTGCTTTTTCAGATCCAATGGATAAAAAATTAGAGGGTTACCTTAAGAAAATGTTTATTCAACAAGGTTTTATTTTACAGCCCCTTGCATGCATTGCGCTTGTCACTGCTGCAGCGGCATTCTGGTTTGAGGCCCTGGAAGAGGCCATCCATACAGCTCCATTGACTGAAATTGTTGACAAGCTTAGAACTCTTAAGCTAGGTAACTCATTTGTTTCTGATGCCATTGTTCATTTGACTAAACTAACGGCTAAGAATTCCGGATTCGCCATCCAGGCGCGTAGGGCGCTATGGCTCAAATCCTGGTCAGCTGATGTGACTTCAAAGTCTAAATTACTCAACATTCCTTTCAAGGGGCAGACCTTATTCGGGCCTGGTTTGAAAGAAATTATTGCTGACATTACTGGAGGTAAGGGTCATACCCTTCCTCAGGACAGGGCCAAATCAAAGGCCAAACAGTCTAATTTTCGTGCCTTTCGAAATTTCAAGGCAGGTGCAGCATTAACTTCCTCTGCTTCAAAACAAGAGGGAACTTTTGCTCAATCCAAGTAGGCCTGGAAACCTAACCAGTCCTGGAACAAGGGCAAGCAGGCCAGAAAGCCTGCTGCTGCCTCTAAGACAGCATGAAGGAGCGGCCCCCTATCCGACAACAGATCTAGTAGGGGGCAGACTCTCTCTTCGCCTAGGCGTGGGCAAGAGATGTTCAGGAGTCCCTGGGCGTTGGAGATCATATCTCAGGGATATCTTCTGGACTTCAAAGCTTCTCCCCCACAAGGGAGATTTCACCTTTCAAGATTATCTGCAAACCAGATAAAGAAAGAGGCATTCCTAAGCTGCGTACAAGATCTCCTTGTAATGGGAGTGATCCATCCAGTTCCGCGGACGGAACAAGGACAGGGGTTTTATTCAAATCTGTTTGTGGTTCCCAAAAAAGAGGGAACCTTCAGACCAATTTTGGATTTAAAGATCCTAAACAAATTCCTCAGAGTTCCGTCATTCAAGATGGAAACTATTCAAACCATTTTACCCATGATCCAAGAGGGTCAGTACATGACCACAGTGGACTTAAAGGATGCCTACCTTCACATTCCGATTCACAAGAATCATCATCAGTTCCTGAGGTTTGCCTTTCTAGACAGGCATTACCAATTTGTAGCTCTTCCATTCGGGTTGGCTACAGCCCCAAGAATTTTTACAAAGGTTCTGGGCTCACTTCTGGCGGTCCTAAGACCGCGAGGCATAGCGGTGGCTCCTTACCTGGACGACATCCTGATACAGGCGTCAAGCTTTCAAATTGCCAAATCTCATACAGAGATAGTTCTGGCATTCCTGAGGTCGCATGGGTGGAAAGTGAACGAAGAAAAGAGTTCTCTATCTCCTCTCACAAGGGTTTCCTTCCTAGGGACTCTAATAGATTCTAAATGCTTGCCGTGTTCTTCACTCCATTCCGCGCCCCACGGTGGCTCAGTGCATGGAAGTAATCGGCTTAATGGTAGCGGCGATGGACATAGTGCCATTCGCGCACCTGCATCTCAGACCGCTGCAATTATGCATGCTCAGTCAGTGGAATGGGGATTACACAGATTTGTCCCCTCTACTAAATCTGGATCAGGAAACCAGAGATTCTCTTCCCTGGTGGTTATCTCGGGCCCATCTGTCCAAGGGTATGACCTTTCGCAGACCAGATTGGACAATTGTAAAAACAGATGCCAGCCTTCTAGGTTGGGGTGCAGTCTGGAACTCCCTGAAGGCTCAGGGTTCATGGACTCAGGAGGAGAAACTCCTCCCAATAAATATTCTGGAGTTAAGAGCAATATTCAATGCTCTTCTGGCTTGGCCTCAGCTAGCAACACTGAGGTTCATCAGATTTCAGTCGGACAACATCACGACTGTGGCTTACATCAACCATCAAGGGGGAACCAGGAGTTCCCTAGCGATGTCAGAAGTCTCCATGATAATTCGCTGGGCAGAGACTCACTCTTGCCACTTGTCAGCGATCCATATCCCAGGTGTAGAGAACTGGGAGGCGGATTTTCTAAGTCGTCAGACTTTTCATCCGGGGGAATGGAAACTCCATCCGGAGGTGTTTGCTCAATTGGTTCTCCGTTGGGGCAAACCAGAATTGGATCTCATGGCGTCTCGCCAGAACGCCAAGCTTCCTTGTTACGGATCCAGGTCCAGGGACCCAGAAGCGGCACTGATAGATGCTCTAGCAGCGCCTTGGTTCTTCAACCTGGCTTATGTGTTTCCACCGTTTCCTCTGCTCCCTCGTCTGATTGCCAAAATCAAACAGGAAAGTGCATCGGTGATATTGATAGTGCCTGCGTGGCCACGCAGGACCTGGTATGCAGACCTAGTGGACATGTCATCCTTTCCACCATGGACTCTGCCTCTGAGACAAGACCTTCTAATACAAGGTCCTTTCAATCATCCGAATCTACTTTCTCTGAGACTGACTGCATGGAGATTGAACGCTTGATCCTATCAAAGCGTGGCTTCTCCGAGTCAGTAATTGATACCTTAATACAGGCACGAAAGCCTGTCACCAGGAAAATTTACCACAAGATATGGCGTAAATATCTTCATTGGTGTGAATCCAAGAATTACTCATGGAGTAGGTTTAGGATTCCTAGGATATTGTCCTTCCTCCAAGAGGGTTTGGACAAAGGATTATCAGCTAGTTCTTTAAAGGGACAGATTTCTGCTCTGTCCTTTTACACAAGCGTCTGGCAGAAGTTCCAGACGTTCAGGCATTTTGTCAGGCTTTAGTTAGAATTAAGCCTGTGTTTAAACCTGTTGCTCCTCCATGGAGCTTAAACTTAGTTCTTAAAGTTCTTCAAGGGGTTCCGTTTGAACCCCTTCATTCTATTGATATCAAACTTCTTTCATGGAAAGTTCTTTTTCTGATGGCTATTTCCTCGGCTCGAAGAGTCTCGGAGTTATCTGCCTTACATTGTGATTCTCCTTATCTGATCTTTCATTCAGATAAAGTTGTTCTGCTACAAAACCTGGGTTTTTACCTAAGGTGGTTTCTAACAAGAATATCAATCAAGAGATTGTTGTTCCATCATTATGTCCTAATCCTTCTTCAAAGAAGGAACGTCTTTTGCATAATCTAGACGTAGTCCGTGCCTTGAAGTTTTACTTACAGGCTACTAAAGATTTTCGCCAAACATCTAACCTGTTTGTTGTTTACTCTGGACAGAGGAGAGGTCAGAAGGCCTCGGCAACCTTTCTCTTTCTTTTTGGCTTCGGAGTATAATCCGTTTAGCCTATGAGACTGCTGGACAGCAGCCTCCTGAAAGGATTACAGCTCATTCTACTAGAGCTGTGGCTTCCACCTGGGCCTTTAAAAATGAGGCCTCTGTTGAACAGATTTGCAAGGCTGCAACTTGGTCTTCGCTTCATACTTTTTCCAAATTTTCCAAATTTGATACTTTTGCTTCTTCGGAGGCTGTTTTTGGGAGAAAGGTTCTACAGGCAGTGGTTCCTTCCGTTTAAGTTCCTGCCTTGTCCCTCCCATCATCCGTGTACTTTAGCTTTGGTATTGGTATCCCACAACTAATGGATGATCCGTGGACTGGATACACTTAACAAGAGAAAACATAATTTATGCTTACCTGATAAATTTATTTCTCTTGTAGTGTATCCAGTCCACGGCCCGCCCTGTCCTTTTCAGGCAGGTCTAAATTTTAATTAAACTACAGTCACCACTGCACCCTATGGTTTCTCCTTTCTCGTCTTGTTTCGGTCGAATGACTGGATATGGCAGTGCGGGGAGGAGCTATATAGCAGCTCTGCTGTGGGTGATCCTCTTGCAACTTCCTGTTGGGAAGGAGAATATCCCACAAGTAATGGATGATCCGTGGACTGGATACACTACAAGAGAAATAAATTTATCAGGTAAGCATAAATTATGTTTTTCTATCTGAATCCTGAAAGAAAATGTTTTTGCTTTATGTCCCTTTAAGATATGTAAAAGTGCATTTTATTATTGGACTTGTGCTTGCTTATAACTATGTGTCTTACCCCTGGCAATGGGTTTAAACATTGAGTTAAAGTATGCTCCAGAACAGAAATGCACTACTGAGAGCTAGCTGAACACATCTGGTGAGCCAATTACAAGAGACTGATGTATTTAGCCACCAATAACCACCAATCACCAGTTAGGTCCCAGTAGTCCATTCTGTTTCTTGGCCTTGCTAGGTATGTTTTCATCAAAGGATACCAAGAGAATAAATTCAATTTGGTAATAGAAGTTAATTGAAATACCTCTTTAAAATTGCATGCTCTGTCTGAACCATGAAAATGTTATTTTGACTTTCATGTCTCTTTCATTATTTTGATGATTAGTGGTGTCCTATAGTATTTTTTTTCAGTAAATAAGGTATTTGTTTCTTCTTAAGCTTGCTGATGACCAATTCCCAATAGAGTGCTTCTTTAAGTAAACTTTTTTTTTATCTGTCCTCAAAGACTGGTTTTTTTTTCATGTAGTTTTTATTTATTTATGTTTAGCTTTTGCAGAAATAAGTCAACTTCTCATACCAGCGCCATGGGCTGCCAAGGCATCACAAAAGTTGATTACAGTAGAATCATCATTAAAGGGACATTGCGGTCTATGGAGAACTGTCGGCCAGATTACGAGTTTTGCGTTAGAGGCTATGCGGTGCAAAATTGTGCTCCATACCGCACTTCAATACCAGTGCTGCTTAAGTCAGCGGTGAGCTAGCCGTACGTGCTTGTGCACAATTTTCCCATAGGAATCAACGGGGAGAGCTGGCTGAGAAAAAGTCTAACACCTGCAAAAAAGCAGCGTAAAACTCAGTAACGTAGCCCCATTGATTCCTATGGGGAAATAAGTTATGTTTACACCTAACACCCTAACATGAACCCTGAGTCTAAACACCCCTAATCTTACACTTATTAACCCCTAATCTGCCGTCCGACATCGCCGCCACCTACCTTATACTTATTAACCCCTAATCTGCTGCCCCCAACATCGCCGACACCTACATTATATTTATTAACCCCTAATCTCCCTCCCCCAATGTCGCTGCAACCTACCTACATTTATTAACCCCTAATCTGCCGCCCCCAACGTCGCCTCCACTATAATAAACATATTAACCCCTAAACCGCTGCACTCCCACCTCGCAAACACTATTTAAATATTATTAATCCCTAATCTGCCGTCCCTAACTTTGCCGCCACCTACCTACATTTATTAACCCCTTATCTGCCGCCCCCAACATCGCCGCCACTATACTAAATGTATTAACCCCTAAACCCAAGCCTAACCCTAACACCCCCTAACTTAAATATAATTACAATAAATCTAAATAAATATTAATATTACTAACTAAATAATTCCTATTTAAAACTAATTACTTACCTGTAAAATAAACCGTAAACTAGCTACAATATAACTAATAGTTACATTGTTGCTACCTTAGGGCTTATTTTTATTTTACAGGCAAGTTTGTATTTATTTTAACTAGGTAGAATAGTTACTAAATAGTTAATAACTACTTAGCTAAAATAAATAAAAATTTACCTGTAAAATAAAACCTAACCTAAGTTACACTAACACCTAACACTACACTACAATTAAATAAATGACCTAAATTAAATTCAATTAAATAAATGAAATACAAATAGCTAAAGTACAAAAAAATCCAAACACTAAATTACAGAAAATAAAAATCAACAGATCTTTAAACTAATTACACCTAATCTAATAGCCCTATCAAAATAAAAAAAGCCCCCCCAAAATAAAAAAAAACCCTAGCCTAAACTAAACTATCAATAGCCCTTAAAAGTGCCTTTTGCGGGGCATTGCCCCAAAGTAATCAGCTCTTTTACCTGAAAAAAAAAAGAATACAAACAACCCCCCCCAACAGTAAAACCCACCACCAACACAACCAACCCCCCAAATAAAATCCTAACTAAAAAAACCTAAGCTCCCCATTGCCCTGAAAAGGGCATTTGGATGGGCATTTCCCTTAAAAGGGCATTTAGCTCTATTGCAGCCCAAATCCCTAACCTAAAAAATAAACCCACCCAATACACCCTTAAAAAAAACCTAACACTAACCCCCTGAAGATCGACTTACAGTTCTGAATACCGGACATCCATCCTCAAGGAAGCAGCAGAAGTCTTCATCCAAGCCGGACGAAGTGGTCCTCCAGACGGGCAGAAGTCTTCATCCATCCGACGCAGAGCGGGTCCATCTTCAAGACATCAGACGTGGAGCATCCTCTTCATCCGGAGTCTTCTTACTGAATGACGGTTCCTTTAAATGACGTCATCCAAGATGGCGTCCCTTAGATTCTGATTAGCTGAGAGAATTCTATCAGCCAATCGGAATTAAGGTAGAAAAAAATCCTATTGGCTGATGCTCGCATCCTATTGGCTGATTGGATCAGCCAATGGGATTTTTTCTACCTTAATTCCGAATGGCTGCTATCAGCCAATTGTAATCTAAGGGACACCATCTTGGATGACGTCACTTAAAGGTACCTTCATTCAGTAAGAAGACTCCGTATGAAGAGGTTGCTCCGCGTTGGATGTCTTGAAGATGGACCCGCTCCGCGTCGGATGGATGAAGATAGAAGATGTCGTCTGGATGAAGACTTCTGCCCGTCTGGAGGACCACTTCGCCCGGCTTGGATGAAGACTTCTCCCGGCTTCGTTGAGGACTTTGGCCCGGTTGGATGAAGACTTCTGCCGCTTCCTTGAGGATGGATGTCCGGTCTTCAGAACAGGGGGTTAGTGTTAGGTTTTTTTAAGGGTGTATTGGGTGGGTTTTATTTTTAAGTTAGGGTTTGGGCCTGCAATAGAGCTAACTGCCCTTTTAAGGGCAATGCCCATCCAAATGCCCTTTTCAGGGCAATAGGGAGCTTAGGATTTTTTAGTTAGTATTTTATTTGGGGGGTTGGTTGTGTGGGTGGTGGGTTTTGCCCCGCAAAAGGCCCTTTTAAGGGCTATTGATAGTTTAGTTTAGGCTAGGGTTTTTTATTTTGGGGGGGGGGGGCTTTTTTATTTTTATAGGGCTATTAGATTAGGTGTAATTAGTTTACAGATCTGTAATTTCTTTTTTATTTTCTGTAATTTAGTGTTTTCTTTTGTGATTTAGCTAATTTAATTTATTTAATTGTTTTTAATTTAGTTCATTTATTTAATTGTAGTGTTAGGTGTTAGTGTAACTTAGGTTAGGTTTTATTTTACAGGTAAATTTGTATTTATTTTAACTAGGTAGTTAGTAAAAGTTAATAACTTTTTAGTAACTATTCTACCTAGTTAAAATAAATACAAACTTGCCTGTAAAATAAAAATAAACCCTAAACTAGATACAATGTAACTATTAGTTATATTGTAGCTAGCTTAGGGTTTATTTTATAGGTAAGTATTTAGTTTTAAATAGGAATTATTTAGTTAATTATAGTAATTTTATTTAGATTTATTTAAATTAGGGGGTGTTAGGGTTAGACTTAGATTTAGGGGTTAATACATTTAATATAGTGGCGGCGACTTGGGGACGGCAGATTAGGGGTTAATAAATGTAGGTAGGTGGCGGCGATGTTAGGGATAGCAGATCAGGGGTTAATAATATTTAACTAATGTTTCGAGGCGAGAGTGCCGAGGTTTAGGGGTTAATATGTTTATTATAGTGGCGGCGATGTCCGGAGCAGCAGATTAGGGGTTAAAAATGTTATTTTAGTATTTGCGATGCGGGAGGGCCTCGGTTTAGGGGTGTTAGTGTACTTTTTAGCACTTTAGTTATGAGTTTTATGCTACGGCGTTGTACCATAAAACTCTTAAATACTGACTTTAGAATGCGTTAGGACTCTTGACAGGGTAGGGTGTACCGCTCACTTTTTGGCCTCCCAGGACAGACTCGTAATACCGGCGCTATGGAATTCCCATAGAAAAAAGACTTTACAAAGTTTACGTAAGTCGTTTTGCGGTAAGGCCAAAGAAGTGTGCGGTGCCCCTAAACCTGCAAGACTCGTAATAGCAGCGGGCGTAAAAAATCAGCGTTAGGACCTGTTAACGCTGATTTTTCAGCCTAACGCACAACTCGTAATCTAGCCGTGTGTGTTCCCTGTAAACATATATGTATGTGCTTATATATATATATATTTATGTGTTAATATGTGTATATACACAGATTAATACAGAAATATATATGTATTTATTCATATACATATATATTTCAATTTGCTGCCCATTGATGCACAACTTACCTCCTGTGCTGCTCTAGGTTCTCATGTCGTGTCTCATGGCGTGTCTCATGGCATGAGAACGAGACTCCCATTGGAACCTTTGCCATGTTGTAATTTAGGTTACTTCTCTGCTGTGGCTAATAAGGGACAGTTATAAATAGGTCACTAGAGTGTGCAGTCAATGGCTGGGTGGAATATAACAGTGTTCTGCACTTCCATTTCTAACAGGAACTGAAAAGTCACAATTTCAGAGTGGAATTACAGGAAAAGGGGACAAAATAAATAATGAAAGTATGTTGCTTTTTTAGTTTTTTATTTGTACAATTTATAATTTTATATTACCATCTCAAAGTGTTTAAGGTCCCTTTAAAGTGGAAATGCTGAGTAACAAATGCTTTTTTGTTAAGAGAAGGGGGGTTTAAGTGTCCTTGGGTTGTCTCATTTGTTAACTTCACTAAAGTTAATAAGACCCTCCCCATCTGCCTCTACTGCTCTGTGGTCAGAGCATGACATGAATATATATAGATTTTAAGAGATGTAATTGTTTGCTGACTAGTATATTGTCTTGTCAAATAGGATCTATGCACATAGAGAAAATGAAAAGTATAACTGATGTCTTCATGGCATTTCATTCAAGTATTTGTTAGATTGTGATCAAGCAGTAATTGGACTTACTTAGAAAATGTATTGGATTCATCCTATCTTTGACAAACCTAGAGCTAAACTAAAGTCACCTTGTGCAGTGATTCTTTCCCTGTTCCATGCTATTAGTAATGCCATCACTGTAATGAAAAAGTGTAAGAGAGAACTACCAAATGTCTTTGGAATAACCCACTAAAAATCATTGTTGTTTATCCTTAATTATTTCTACTTCCACAAAATGTAGTGAGTATCATTAGAGGATAAAGACAACATATCACTTGTTGAAGGACCACCTATTGCAGTATAATTGCATAATTAACAAGTGCATAATAAAAATACAGCGATTTAACACCTACTAATTTCAAATAAGCAGTAGATTTTTTTTCTTCCATTTTTCGGCCCCCTGACATCAGCCAATCACAGACTAGTATATGTTTAGCCTGTGAGCTTGTGCACATGCTCAGTAGAATCTTGTTCCAAAGAAAGTGTGTATATATATATATATATATATATGTGTATACAAGAATAGATACAGCGCCTATATATCCATTTAAAATATGGGTGGTGTATGGGAATATGAGTGAAAACTAGAGCTGATTATTAGAAAAATAATAGCAATTAAAAGAATATTTAAAAAATATAAATTATTAGAATCAATTATGCTTGAAGAATGATGAATAGATTATGAAACAGTGTTCATATGAGTCTTTAGACAATACTGACTGGGACCTCACATCTCAACCAGTACTTGTCTTATATAGCTGCCACTATACCATACACAATACTGACTAGCGCCAACTATAGAGTATCACTTGTGTCTACCCAGTATACTGAGTGAACACATTTTACTTTCTTCTCTATATATATATATATATATATAAAACCTGTACAAAATTTGATAATGGAAGTTAATTGGAAAGTGTCTTAAAACTGCTGCTCTTTCTGAATCATAAAAGTTTATTTTGACTTGTGTCCCTTTTAAGCTTTGTATTATGGTAATGTTATATTAATTGGGTTATTTCAGTTAGTACTATGCCTGAAAGATGTATAGATGAACACATCTAGTTCAGGGCTAAGGGCATGATGATCTAATGATCTAAGCAGTACTGTGAGGTCCCTAAAATATTCTTAGCCAAATTTTAGCTTGAGAGCTTTTTAGCTATGTAGAGTAGAGTTCTGAATGTGAATCAGAGACACATACATGAGAATATAATGCTTAAAAGCCCTTACATTTTTTGTGTAATTACTCTCCCTACCGAAGAGTTTTTGACCATTAGACCCTAAATGTCTGTCAGGGCTTAAAAGACAAACTGTAGTGCCAAAAATTTTTACTCTTTTATGACCCTCGACTTTTGAGAAGGGACACAGAGTGCAAGAATAGAAACAAAAAGTAAAAAATGATATGGCAGAGAAGAAACCATAGACAACAATGACAATGCATTTGTACTTCAAGTAGAACCAGTGTACAATTACCTTAAATGGACCTTAAACACCTGTTTCCATGTAATTATCATTTATTTTTACCATTTTTTTTTTAGATTTTAATGTTATTTGTTATGTTATGTTTTTATCTAAGCTCTGCTCAAATATTTTTAATTGTCAATGTTACCCCTAAACCACCGCCTACTGAATGAGGTGGTAGCCGCCATGTTGTAACGCACGTTGCATCCGATATCCTATTGACTTGATGTGCGCTCCCGTATTCACTACTGCGCATGCGCATACTAAGCAAAGTGTTTGCTGCATCTATGAAGCTCGTTCTCAATAATTTCGTGAACGAGCTTCATAGATTTAGTGGATTGCAGCTGTTTTCACTGAATGACAGCTGTGTGAGAGGACCGGCTTGTCAGTGCTCAGCCTCAGTGATTATTGTTAGCCATAAAGGGACTTTAAACACTTATTAGGATTTTGTGTTTTATTTTATTTTATTCATAAAATGTTTTTAAAATGCAAATCCCTTTTTTTTATTATAGGTGTTCCAATTTGTGTTTTTTTTTTACATTTACTTGCGCTTTCTGAGCACTCTGTGCCGAATCCGTGCAGACATGGCTGTGAGTGATGTGGACAAAACTGGAAGTCTGTGCTTATTGCAGTGAGCGCGCAGGAATGTAGACATCACGCTCACAGCATAACTAAAAAACTAATGCTGCTATAAAGTTTGCAGCTATTATCTTTTTTTCTCAAGAATATCTTTTGAACCGGCATCAGCTATTGTTTGCTATATAGCTATAGCTAATACACTTGTAAGCTAATCATTCTTTTTTACTCTGTTCATAATGTAAAATTCATTCTTGTTGTGTGAGGGAAAGAAGGGTGGGTAGGGATCGCCCAACACACTGTTCCAGCTCAGCGAGGGGGCTGCTGTCTCATATTTATTCTGGAATCTTCAACACTAAGCTGTGTCACCCTTCTACCCCTCTCCTTTCTCTCCAAGCTCCCCGGAGTCCCGCTCACACCACAAGAATGAATTTTACATTATGAACAGAGTAAAAAATAATGATTAGCTTACAAGTTTATTAGCTATAGCTATATAGCAAACAATAGCTGATGCCGGTTCAAAAGATATTCTTGAGAAAAAAAATAAAAATAAAGATAATAGCTGCAAACTTTATAGCAGCAGTAGTTTTCTTTTAAAAGATACGATGAGTTCACGGATTTCATCCTTACTTGTGAGATATCGCCTCCTGGTCCGCAGGAGGAGGCAAAGAGCACCACAGCAGAGCTGTATATATAGCTCCTCCCTTCCCTCCCACCCCAGTCATTCTCTTTGCCTGTGAGGTGTTAGTTTAGATTCTTCAATCAAGAGTTTATTATTTTTAAAATGGTACCAGTGAGTGCTATTTTACTCAGGGTGTAGCCGTATTCCTTGTCAGCGTCTAGAGTAGAGCTACAGGTGGCTTTTAAGCAATGAGAACTGGTGGGATTTCATTCTCTCTGCGCTTCCCATACTATGTGCTGCCCTACTGATGATGGTCTTAGCAGATATTATCTAAGACCCTGTTTGTTCCCACAGACCTACAGGAGGAGAAGGACCCCTTGATCGTGTGGGACAAGTCATGCCGTCGCTCAGCATAGAAGTATGGGCAGTCTTTAAATTCTGGGACATAAACTTACTCAGAATAGACTGTTGTTTTCCCTATCTGACATGAGGGGTCATTCACCTGGGGTCTTTATTGACAACTGTGGGTAAAGGTTCCCCTCATTACTCGGTGGCTTGTACTATCCAGGCCGTACTGTTATTATGTGCTTTCATAACTAATGGCCCTGTTTGACAGACAGTGGGAAATTCAGTTTAGTGTTATACACGCTACCTTGGAACTGTGGGCTAGACGCTGGAGATCGGCACTTTGGAGTTTTTGGTATAATACTCCGGTGTCAGCTGTTTTAGTTTAATCAGTGTGTTGGGAATGCATAAGTGCTTCACATTTGTTACGATGCCCGGCATTATGTGATTTTACCACGCTACGTTAGCCGGGTTCAGTCGATCTCAGTTTGTCTGCCCAAGAGGGGCAGGGCTTAGAGTTTCGCACGCTTGAGAAGCCACGCTGTTATTCTTACTAGGAGATCCCGGCACCAGAGGAGCAGTACGCTGATAGACTCTGGTGTTTCATTAGACCGCATGGTTAGGTTAAACACAGGTGGTCTTTGGCACTCTGCATATCGGTGTCCATAGTCGGTGTGGAGGCAGGTAGGCGCCGCAGCAGAGCTGTGGCGACGTGGTGCACTAGTTTGTTTAAATCAGTTAAAATTTGTGACTTAGATTAACGGCCAGATTATTATGCTCAGTATTAACGGATCAGAGTGTTGGGGCAATAAAATTTTGTAAATAAAGGCTCGGTTCCACTCTGGTTTCTTAAATATTGTCAACGGTCATATTAGGCTGTTTTTATATTTAAGGGATTTAAATACATAACATATTTAACAGTGCCACAACTAAAATTGTTTGTTTTTTTTGGTCATGGAAGACCTTCAGAGCATTACATGTTCCTTATGTTTGAATGCCAATGTAGAACCTCCTGTTATTTTTTGTCCCTCATGCACTGAGAGGGCATTACAGTTTAGAGAACAAATTTTCTTTAATAAAAGTTTGTCAAAAGCGGATGCGTCTCAGGGTTCTGCTGAGGAGATTCAGAGTATGCTGCAACTTTCTCCCCAAGCGGCACAGCCCTTAACACCCGCTCAAGCGGCGCCTAGTTCCTTGGCAGCTTCTGCGGCATCACACTGCAGGACATTGCTGTAGTTATGTCATCTACACTTTCAGAAGCGTTATCTGCCTTTCCCATACTTCAAGGCAAACGCAGTAGGAAGGATAACCACATGATCCATACATCTTCTGATGCTTTGATGGCGATCTCAGATGTACCCTCCCAGGGCTCTGAATTGGAGGGCATGGAGGTCCTATCCGAGGTTCAACTTTCTGACTCAGGAAGTGTCTTACCTCTGAATGATTCAGATGTGGTGTCTCTCAGGTTTAAGCTTGAACACCTCCGCCTGTTACTAAGGGAGGTTTTGGTGACTCTGGATGACTGTGATTCAATTGTGGTTCCTCCAGAGAAATTGAGTAAGTTGGACAGATATTTAGAGGTCCCTTCTTATTCTGATGTTTTTCCGGTTTCTACGAGGACTTCAGAAATTATTGCTAAGGAATGGGAGAGACCGGGTATTCCATTCTCCCCTTCCCCTGTTTTCAAGAAAATGTACTCTATAGCTGACGCCATTAGGGACTCTTGGCAGACAGTCCCTAAGGTGGAGGGAGCTATTTCCACTTTGGCTAAACTAACTACTATCCCTATCGAGGATAGTTGTGCCTTCAAAGACCCTATGGATAAGAAATTGGAGTGTCTCCTTAAAAAGATCTATGTTCACCAGGGGTTGCTATTGCAACCGGCAGCCTGCATTGTTATGGTTACGACTGCGGCTGCTTATTGGTTTGATGCTTTGGAAGAATCTCTTAAAACTGAGACTTCTTTGGAAGAAATACAGGATAGGATTAAAGCTCTCAAATTAGCTAATTCATTTATTACAGATGCTTCTTTGCAGATTACCAAATTGGCGGCTAAGATCGAATGGGAGGCAGACTCTCTCTCTTCGTCCAGGCTTGGATAAGAGATGTTCAGGATCCCTGGACACTAGAAATTGTGTTTCAGGGATATCAGTTGGAGTTCAGAAACTCTTCCCCAGAGGAAGGTTTCTTCTTTCTTGATTATCTGCAGACCAGATAAGAAGAGAGGCGTTCTTACGTTGTGTAGGAGACCTTTCTTCCATGGGAGTAATATGTCCCGTTCCAATACAGGAACAGGGACAGGGGTTTTATTCAAATCTCTTTGTAGTTCCCAAAAAAGAGGGAACGTTCCGACCTATTTTAGACCTCAAAAGTCTAAACAAGTTTCTCAGAGTTCCATCCTTCAAGATGGAAACTATTCGTACCATTCTTCCATTGATCCAGGAGGGTCAATTTATGACTACCGTGGATCTAAAGGATGCATATCTTCATGTTCCTATCCACAGAGATCATCACAAGTTCCTGAGGTTTGCCTTTCTGGACAAACATTTTCAGTTCGTGGCTCTTCCTTTCGGTCTGGCCACGGCACCCAGAATTTTCACGAAGGTTCTGGGGTCTCTGCTGGCGGTTCTAAGACCGCGGGGCATTGCAGTGGCACCTTATCTGGACGATATTCTGATCCAGGCGTCGTCTTATCAGCTAGCAAAGTCTTACACCAACATTGTTCTATCCTTCCTGAGGACTCACGGGTGGAAGGTGAATCTGGAAAAGAGTTCACTAGTTCCTCAGACAAGGGTTCCTTTCCTGGGAACTCTAATCGACTCTCTGTCCATGAAAATCTTTTTGACGGCGGTCAGAAAGTTAAAAATTCTGAATACATGCTGAGCCCTTCAGACCAATCCTTGGCCGTCAGTGGCTCAGTGCATGGAGGTAATTGGATTGATGGTAGCAGCAATGGACATCATTCCGTTTACTCGTTTTCATCTCAGACCTCTGCAACTGAGCATGCTCAGACAGTGGAATGGAGATTATACAAATTTATCTCCTCAAATAAATCTAGATCAGGAGACAAGGGACTCTCTTCTATGGTGGTTGTCGCTGGATCATCTGTCCCAGGGGACATGTTTCCGCAGACCCTCTTGGGTGATAGTGACAACGGACGCCAGCCTGATAGGATGGGGAGCAGTCTGGAACTCCCTGAGGGCTCAGGGTGTGTGGACTTGAGCGGAGTCTCTACCTCCCATCAATATCCTAGAGTTGAGAGCAATATTCAATGCGCTTCGGGCTTGGCCTCAATTGGCTTTGGCCCAATTCATCAGATTCCAGTCGGACAACATTACTACTAGCTTACATCAATCATCAGGGAGGAACAAGGAGTTCCTTAGCGATGACAGAAGTAGCCAAGATAATACAGTGGGCGGAGTCTCACTCTTGTTATCTGTCGGCGATCCACATCCCAGGTGTGGAGAACTGGGAAGCGGATTTTCTGAGCAGACAGACTTTTCATCTGGGAGAATGGAAACTCCATCCGGAGGTATTTTCCAACCTGATTCTCAGATGGGGCAGGCCGGAGTTGGATCTCATGGCATCTCGTCAGAATGCCAAGCTTCCGAGATACGGGTCCAGGTCCAGGGAACCCCAGGCCGAGCTGATAGATGTCTTGGCAGTGTCTTGGTCTTTCAGCCTAGCTTATGTATTCCCTCCATTTGCTCTCCTTCCCCGGGTGATTGGCCGCGCAGGACTTGGTATGCCGATCTGGTGGACATGTCATCTCAGCCACCGTGGAAGCCTCCATTGAGGAAAGACCTTCTCATTCAGGGACCCTTCCATCATCCGAATCTAGTTTCTCTGCAGCTAACTGCTTGGAGATTGAATGCTTAATTTTATCTACGCGAGGGTTTTCTGATTCGGTCATAGATACCTTGATTCAGGCACGTAAGCCTGTTACTAGGAAAATCTACCATAAGATATGGCGTAAATATCTTTATTGGTGTGAATCCAAGGGCTACTCATGGAGTAGGGTTAGGATTCCCAGGATTTTGTCTTTTCTCCAAGAAGGATTGGAGAAGGGGTTGTCAGCAAGTTCCTTAAAAGGACAGATTTCTGCTTTGTCTATTTTGTTACACAAGCGTCTGGCTGATGTTCCAGATGTCCAATCTTTTTGTCAGGCCCTGACTAGAATCAGGCCTCTATTTAGGCCAATTGCTCCTCTTTGGAGTTTAAATTTAGTTCTTAGAGTTCTTCAAGGGGTTCCGTTTGAACCTATGTATTCCATAGATATTAAGTTATTATCTTTGAAAGTTTTTTATTTTTGGTTGCTATTTCTTCTGCTCGAAGAGTATCGGAGCTTTCGGCATTACAATGTGATTCTCCTTATCTTATTTTCCATTCGGATAAGGTGGTGTTACGAACCAAGCCCGGTTTTCTTCCTAAGGTTGTTTCAAATAAAAATATTAATCAGGAAATTGTTGTTCCTTCCTTGTGTCCTAATCCTTCTTCTAAGAAGGAGCGGTTGTTACATAATTTGGACGTAGTTCGTGCTTTGAAGTTTTACTTACAGGCAACTAAGGATTTTCGTCAATCGTCTTCCTTGTTTGTTGTTTTTTCTGGGAACCGTAGGGGTCAGAAAGCTACGGCTACCTCTCTTTCTCTTCGGCTGAAGAGTATCATCCGTTTTGCGTATGAGACTGCTGGACAGCAGCCTCCTGAACGAATTACGGGTCATTCTACTAGGGCTGTGGCTTCCTCATGGGCATTCAAAAGTGATGCTTCTGTTGAACAGATTTGCGAAGCGGCAACTTGGTCATCTCTTCACACTTTTTCCAAATTTTAAAATTTTTATACTTTTGCCTCGTCTGAGGCTGTTTTTGGGAGGAAAGTTCTTCAAGCAGTGGTGCCTTCCGTTTAGGTTCCCTGTCTTGTCCCTCCCTTTTCATCCGTGTAATATAGCTTTGGTATTGTATCCCACAAGTAAGGATGAAATCCGTGGACTCATCATATCTTTTAAAAGAAAAGGAAATGTATTCTTACCTGATAAATTTGTTTCTTTCAAGATACGATGAGTCCACGGCCCACCCTGTTTTTATGAGACAGGTCTTTATTTTTGTTAAACTTCAGTCACCTCTGCACCTTGGCTTTTCCTTTCTCTTCCTAACTTCGGTCGAATGACTGGAGTGGGAGGGAAGGGAGGAGCTATATATACAGCTCTGCTGTGGTGCTCTTTGCCTCCTCCTGCTGACCAGGAGGCGATATCCTACATCTAGGATATTTACAGCAATAAGCACAGACTTCCAGTTTTGTCCACATCACTCACAGCCATGTCTGCACGGATTCGGCACGGAGCGCTCAGAAAAGCGCAAGTAAATGTAAAAAAAAACACAAATTGGAACACCTATAATTAAAAAAGGTATTTGCATTTTAAAAACTAAAAAAACTTTATGAATAAAAAAAACACAAAATCCTAATAAGTGTTTAAAGTCCCTTTAAACATTATCACACCGACTGAATTTACTAACCACCCAGAAAAAATTAAATGCCAATATTTAGCTAAAATTAGCTAATATTCAAATGTTTCAAATGCTTATTGCACAAATTTTTGTTTTAATTTTACAAAGCATTACACTGCCTCCACCCAGCTACTTCATAATACCACCCGACTGGCAAACTTTTCTGTGCAAAACACTGGATTACTGATATATTTTTATACATTTTTCTGTTGTAAATGATTTTCTAAATCTGTTTTCCAAACCCTTGATTTAGTCATCCAACTTTATCTTTTATTTTTAATCTAGTATATGTTGAACCTCCTCATTGTCCGCAATCTCTTCTAGCTCAAACGTTCTCCCACTAATATTAGCCAAATCATCTTTAAAGGGACACTGAACCCAAATTTTTTATTTCGTGATTCAGATAGAGCATGCAATTTTAAGCAACTTTCTAATTTACTCCTATTATAATTTTTTCTTCGTTCTCTTGCTATCTTTATTTGAAAAAGAAGGCATCTAAGCTTTTTTTTTTTGGCTCAGACTCTGGACAGCTTTTTTTTTTATTGGTGGATGAATCTATCCACCAATCAGCAAGAACAACCCAGGTTGTTCACCAAAAATGGTCTGGCATCTAAACTTACAATCTTACATTCTTGCATTTCAAATAAAGATACCAAGAGAATGACGAAAATTTTGATAATAGTAATTCAAATTTGAAGTTGAGCGCTTTCTAAGCAGGTTTCTGAAAGTGAAGAAGAGACACCTTCAGTACAACATAAAGTTAAAAATAAAACCCCAGCAATTCTGTGTGGTTTCTTTCCATGCTAACAAGTTTTTGATCATTGGAAGTTTCATTGTTGCCAGTATACCATTCATGTATTTAAGAGGTGACTGAAAGTCATTGTGGTTTCTATCTGATGTCTGTTATATGGTTGTTGTGTATACATTTTTTTTGTAAAATTAGCGAGGAAGACCGATTTTTCCAGTCATCGCCGCACTGCTGAACGTTGTTTAAAATTAAAAGGAACTGGAGGTTTGAGTGGACATATATGCTTTGATTGTCCTCTTCAGGTACATCTGCTTTGCTTTAGAAGGAATTTAGTTAAAGGGATATTCAAGTCAAAATAAACTTTCATGATTCAGATAGGACATGCAATTTTAATCAACTTTTCAATTGACATTTATCATCAAATTTGCTTTGTTCTCTTGGCATTCTTTGTTGAAAGCTTAACCTAGGTAAGCTCAAACTGATTTCTAAGCCTTAAAAGCCGCCTCTTATCTTGGTGCATTTCAAAAGTTTTTCACAGTTAGACAGTGCTAGTTCATGTGTGTCACATAGATAACTTTGTGCTCACTCCCTTATGTCAAAAGAACTGAAATAAGGGGGCAATCTGCAGAGGCTTGGATACAAGGTAATCACATAGGTAAAAAGTATGTTAATATAACAGCGTTGGCTATGCAAAACTGGAGAATGGGTAATAAAGGGATTGTCTATCATTTTAAATAATAAAAAAATCAAGTAGTCTGTCACTTTAATAGAAACCTCACAATTATATGTTTTTTTTTAAATTCTGAATTATAACCTTTAATGGCTTTGGGTTCAGTATCCCTTTAAATTCAACTGAGGCTATTGTATAGTGCATGCAATATTCAAATTTAACCACAAGATGGTGCAGCTTCACTTGGATAATTTTACTAACTGAGCACCAAAGTATTCTTTTTAATTATAACTATCAGGGTACATAACAATAAATAATTGTATGTACTACCAGGCAATATAGTCATCAGATTCCTTACTGTTTAGTGTAATCTTTGTTATGGGAGGCCAATACAGACTGAGTTGGTATTATAATATAGCTATATGGAGCTTGCTTTGTGGTAGCTCAGTGTGGAAGGTCGGAGTCACTTGAACTGTAATGGGTGTTTGAGATTATTCAGGGTGCCTCTATTAATCTTCTGTTACACTTTGCTCTTTGCTTCACCACTCTTGGAAACTTCAGACCATTAACTCACAGCAGATCATTTTCTTTTCTCTTTTCTCCAATTCAACCTAGCTGCAGAGCAGATAGCTGCAACAGATGATTGTGTTTCCTTGACGTTTGCTCTGGAATGCTTTTCTTCTGTTCTTGCCCTTCTGATCTTAAGATGCAGCAGCCAAAAATCACATGGTCTTTTCATACTGGATTCATGTGGCAGGGCTGCTTAGTCTCCTCTCTCTGTGGGGGAACTGTGTCTTCTATGCCTGTTTTACAGAACTTAGTATTTTTTTAAAAATTAGAAAGAGTGGTGCTGGAAACAAAATGTTAGGTAGGACTATGACAGTTGGATGTCACCTCCTATGTCTGTTCAATGGTGCATGCTGTCCCAAAATTCTTGGGTAGCCAATAAAAGAAGCATCCTACGTACAATCAGTGTATATATATATATATATATATATATATATGCAGCCACCAATCAGAAGCTAGAACCTAGGTTCGTATGCTCTGTCTAAATCATGAATGTCTAATTATGACTTTACTGACCCTTTAAGTGAAAGTGGGTTTAAATATAACTCCTAACTGCTATGTTTTGCTGATTATTATGACATTTGCTCTCAGACTGTTAATTTGTGAAGATGTGAATTTATCGTTTTAAACAAATGGATCTCTACACATAAATCACCAATAACTGAGCAGATGGCCTTTGGGTGAAGTACTAAAAAACTCTTTATATACTAACATTACCAATACTTTAACTACAGTGTTCTAAAGGTATGTTAGATTTTTTGCTATGAAAGGATTTCATTGTTTTATTTGTTGCAGTCTTTTCTAAAACCTTAGTGTTTGTCATTACCATACGTCTCTGCATATTAAACTATAGAAAATGTGGCAGAAATAATTGGTACCCTTGCAATGTAAAAGAGAGACATATAAAAGCCTGACTGGAGTTTGCCAAAATGCATGGCGGCAAGCCACAGTCGTCCTGGGAGAATATCCTTTAGATAGACGAAACAAAACTTTTTGGCAACTTAAAACTTCATGTTTACAGAAGGAAAAAATAAGCTTTCAAAGAAAAGAACACCATTATTACCGTTAAACATGATGTTTCAAGGTTGATTTGCTGCCTCTGGCACTGGGTGCATAGAAACGGTACACGGCACAATGGAATCAGACTATCAAGGGATTCTAGAGTGAAATGTACTGCCCAGCGTCAGAAAGGTGTGTCTAAGTCGCAGCTCATGGGTCCTCCAGCAGGATAATGACCCAAAACATAACTCAAAAAGCACCCAAGGATGGATGAGAGGTAACTACATTGAATTAACTGTTTCAGGCGGCCTGATTTGGCAGACTGCCTAGATAAATCAATTAAAGGAATGGTCTAGTGAAAATGTAAAATGTCATGATTCAGATAGTGCAGGCCATTCTAAGCAACTTTCTAATTTATTCCTATTATCAAATTTTCTTTGTTCTCTTGGTATCTTTATTTGAATATAAGCTTAGAAGCCGGCCCATTTTTGGTTGAGCACCTGGGTAGCAGTTGCTGATTAGTGGCTATATTAAGACACCAATCCGAAAGGGCTACCCAAATGCTGAACCACACATGGGCCGGCTCCTATGCTTACATTCTTGCTTTTTCAAATAAAGATAGCAAGAGAATGAAGAAAAATTGATAATAGGAGTAAATTACAAAGTTGCTTAAAATTGCATGCTCTATCTGAATCATGAAAGTTTAATTTTGACTAGACTATCCCTTTAAGTATAATTCATTATTACATGCGTAACTGGGCTACACTGGTATATTAGATTTTTGTGTTTAGAAAAATACCCATATACAAAATTAAAATGATATATTATCTTTGTCAGGGTACAAAGTTTTGATCCACAGTTTAATCTAAAGTGGTGTTTATCTAAATCCTATAAACAACCACTTCCTATTCAAGTAAATCGGGTTGTCAAGTTACCCAAATGGATAAAATGTGAGCAAATAACCCGCTACCTTACAATGTGGGTCACTAAGCTCCCCTCTATATGCATTACATGTACTGGATTGTTAGCATTACACTAATCTAGTAATGGTAGCATATATATGTACCTAAATAACTTTGAAATCAGCACTATTATAGTTAACAATACCTTCATGTACACTGAATTGGTGTTTCAAATGTCTGTATTACACCATATAACAATTCAAGTTACGTATACAACCTGTGACAACTTCTATGATTTGCTGCATAACCCTAATAGATTACTGCATCTATATAAACTGTAGTGTAGTTTACATTACATTGAGTTATGTTAATACGGCGCTGCTAGTAATCACCACACTCTGAGCCATCGTTAGCGGTTAGCAAGAAAATATCTGTGCATAGCTCACATGGCGCTATTATCTTTTGGTAATATTTTAGAAATACTATTTCCTCATTTAAAAAAGAGCCCCCATACGCACATTCAACACCCACTCAAAAGCTTGGTATGCACAGCTACCAATTAGACCTTTAGCTGCACTCCAGTAGATGTTTGATACAAGCAGCCTACATTATGAGTATTGGCGAATTTTCTACAGCAACTATTGATGGCTATGATGAAGAAAGATACTCTATCAAACTAGCTTTCTGCTACTTTGCTGTTTCTCCTTTGCATTAACCTTTCTGTTGATAATACTCAACTATTCTGGCTATACAGTGTTTTTTTAATTTGGAAGAAGAATGGAAAGAAAATGTTGTAAATATAATTTTTAACAAGTTATGTGCAAGGACAAAGGATAAAATGTATATATGTATGTATATATATATATATATATATATATATATATATATATATATATATATATATATAGTATATATATGTATATGTGTGTATATATATATATATATATATATATATATATATATATATATATCCTATCTTTAAATGGACAGTCTACACAGGAATTGTTATTGTTTTAAAAGATACATACTCCCTTTATTACCCTAGTTTTGCATAACCAACAGGGTTATATTAATACACTTTTTACCTCTGTGATTACCTTGTATCTAAGCCTCTGCAAACTGCTCCCTTATTTCAGTTATTTTAAGAGACGTTCATTTTAGCCAATCAGTGCTGACTTCTAGGTAACTCCACGTGCATGAGCACGGTGTTATCTGTATGACACACATGAACTAATACCCTCTAGTGGTGAAAAACTGTTAAAATGCTTTCAGATAAGAGGCGGCCTTCAAAGTATAAGAAATTAGCATATGAACCTCCTAGGTTTAGCTTTCAACTAAGAATACCAAGAGAACAAAGCAAAATTGGTGATAAAAGTAAATTGGAAAGTTGTTTAAATTTGCATGCCCTATCTAAATCATGAAAGTTTATTTTGGGCTAGATTGTCCTTTTAACATTGAGTGGACTAGTAGCTTTTAACCCCTGACTAGTAAACCATAGTGATATTTTTCCACCCCTGTGTGTATGTGTATGTATGTATATATGTGTGTATATATATATATGCATACAGTATCTCACAAAAGTGAGTACACCCCTAACATATTTGTAAATATTTTATTATATATTTTCATGTGACAACACTGAAGAAATGACACTTTGCTACAATGTAAAGTAGTGAGTGTACAGCCTGTATAACAGTGTAAATTTGCTGTCCTCTGAAAATAACTTAACACACAGCCATTAATGTCTAAACCGTTGGCAACAAAAGTGTGTACACCCCTAAGTGGAAATGTCCAACTTGGGCCCCATTAGATATTTCCCTCCCCGGTGTCATGTGACTCGTTAGTGTTACAAGGTCTCAGGTGTGAATTGGGAGCAGGTGTGTTAAATTTGGTGTTATCGCTCTCACACTCTCTCACACTGGTCACTCGAAGTTCAACATGGCACCTCATGGCAAAGAGCTCTCTGAGGATCTGAAAAAAAGAATTGTTGCTCTACATAAAGATGGCCTAGGCTATAAGAAGATTGCCAAGATCCTGAAACTGAGCTGCAGCACGGTGGGCAAGACCATACAGCAGTTTCACAGGACAGGTTCCACTCAGAACATGCTTTGCCATAGTCCACCAAAGAAGTTGAGTGCATGTGCTCAGCGTCATATCCAGAAGTTGTCTTTGGGAAATAGACGTATGAGTGCTGCCAGCATTGCTGCTGAGGTTGAAGGGGTGGGGGGGTCAGCCTGTCAGTGCTGAGGCCATACGCCACACACTGCATCAAATTGGTCTGCATGGCTGTCGTCCCAGAAGGAAGCCTCTTCTAAAGATGATGCACAAGAAAGCACGCAAACAGTTTGCTGAAGACAAGCAGACTAAGGACATGGATTACTGGAACCATAGTCCAGTGGTCCGATGAGACCAAGATAAACTTATTTGGTTCAGATGGTGTGAAGCGTGTGGCGGCAACCAGGTAAGGCGTACAAAGACAAGTGTGTCTTGCCTACAGTCAAGCCTGGTGGTGGGAGTGTCATGGCCTGGGCCTGCATGAGTGCTGCCGGCACTGGGGAGCTACAGTTCATTGAGGGAACCATGAATCAACATGTACTGTGAAATACTGAAGCAGAGCATGATCCCCTCCTTTCAGAGATTGTGCCGCAGGGAAGTATTCCAACATAACGACCCCAAACAAACCTCCAAGGTTACCACTGCCTTGCTAAAGAAGCTGACGGTAAAGGTGATGGACTGTTCAAGCATGTCTTCAGACCTAAACCCTATTGGGCATCTGTGGGGCATCCTCAAACGGAAGGTGGAGTAGCACAAGGTCTCTAACATCCACCAGCTCTGTGATCTCGTCATGGAGGAGTGGAAGAGGACTCCAGTGGCAACCTGTGAAGATCTGGTGAGCTCCATGCCCAAGAGGGTTAAAGGGACAGTATACTGAAAAATTGTTTTTCGCTTAATGTGTTTACAATTGCTTTTTTTACCAACTGCAGAGAAAAAAATGTATGAAACATAGCTTTTTATGTTTTTTTGTGTATATTAAAGCTCTGATTTTGTGTTTTGAAGCCACAACCTAATAAAATGGGTTGAGCTTGTAGGTATAATCAGATCTCATTACTGTATCACATTGCGTACATATACCTGCTTCTTTATCTTATATCTGTCCATAAAACAATCACCAGTACTTGGAGAGAACAATGGAAAATCAACATTTTATTACCTTATCTCTGCTATATTCCACTAGGAGTGTAATTTCTTCTACTGGCTGTGTTTACAAAGCTTATCTATAGCTGGGACCTGCGGCCACAAACTTTCAGAATAGGTGGGGATACCACATGCTAAATCAACTATTTCAAATGCCAATATAAGGGTAAAGGAGCTACTTGTAAACAATTTAATACACTCCAGCAGGTAAAGTGGATCATTGGGAACAAATTAAAGGGGAGAAAATTTTTGAGTAAACTGTCCCTTTAAGGCAGTGCTGGAAAATAATGGTGGCCACACAAAATATTGACACTTTGGACATTTTCACTTAGGGGTGTACTCACATTTGTTGCCAACAGTTTAGACATTAATGGCTGTGTGTTGAGTTATATTGAGGGGACAGCAAATGTACACTGTTATACAGGCTGTACACTCACTACTTTACATTGTAGCAAAGTGTCATTTCTTCAGTGTTGTCACATGAAAAGATATAATAAAATATTTACAAAAATGTGAGGGGTGTACTCACTTTTGTGAGATACTGTGTGTTTATGCTTGTATGTATGTATGTGTGTGTATATATATATGTATATATATATTTACACACACACACATTGTAGAAGTTTTAGTGAGGTTCAAAGCTGATGTGTGCATTTAAGTGGTTGTGTGTGATGGAATCACCTAAGTGTCTGTAATGAGTGGATATGATGAGAAAAAAAGTGATTTCTCTTGTTAAGTGTGTTCAGTCCACGGGTCATCCATTACTTATGGGATATATTCTCCTTCCCAACAGGAAGTTGCAAGAGGATCACCCAAGCAGAGCTGCTATATAGCTCCTCCCCTCACATGTCATATCCAGTTATTCTCTTGCAACCCTCAACAAAGAAGGAGGTCGCGAGAGGAGCTGGAGTTTTTACTTAACTATTCTTCAATCAAAAGTTTGTTATTTTAAATGGCACCGGAGTGTGCTGTTTTTCTATCTCAGGCAGTATTTGGAAGAAGAAACTGCCTGCGTTTTTTTCTATGATCTTAGCAGGCGTAACTAAGATCCACTGGCTGTTCTCGACATTCTGAGGAGTGGGGTAACTTCAGAAACTGGGAATAGCATGCAGGGTCCTCCGCAAATGAGGTATGTGCAGTACTTTATTTTCTGGGAATGGAATTGACTAAGAAAATACTGCTGTTACCGTATGATGTAAGTACAGCCTTAAATGCAGTAGTAGCAACTGGTATCAGGCTGATAAATGTATGCGCAGTCGAGTTATATTCTAGGGACTAGAATTTGACTGAGAAAATACTGTTAACACTGAAATAATACTTAAGCCTTCTCTGCAGTGGTAGCGACTGGTAGCAGGCTTAGTGATAGCTTTGCATGACATTGAAAAATGTTGTTTTTAATAAAACGTTTACTGGCATGTTATTCGTTTTGTGAGGTACTTTGGTGATCGCTTTGGGCATGATTTTTTTCCACATGGCTAACATATTTTTCTGCATGGAAACCGTTATATCAGGGCTCCCACTGTTGTGATTGGAGTGGGAGGGCCCTTGTTTTAGCACCTTGTTGCGCAGTTAAAATTATTGCACAGTCTTTCTGCTTCTTCCTCCTTGATCCAGGACGTCTCTAGAGAGCTCAGGGGTCTGCAAATTTCATTTGTGAGGGAGGTAATCAGTCACAGCAGATCTGTGACAGTGTGCTGACTGTGATTAAAAGCGTTAAATCTTAATTGATATCTGTTTTTTATCCGTTTTGGGTATTGAGGGGTTAATCATCCTTTTGCTAATGGGTGCAATCCTCTGCTAATAATACACTTCTTGTTAAGAATTGTTTAATTATATCTGTATTTTTGAAGCGCTGCAGCGTTTTTTATATTGCTTGTAAACTTATTGAAAGAGATTTCCAAGCTTGTTAGTTTCATTGCTAAGTCTGTTTTAAACATGTCTGATTCAGAGGAAACTGTTTGTTCATCATGTTCAAAAGCCAATGTGGAGCCCAATAGAACGATGTGTACCAATTGTATTGATATTGCTTTGAATAAAAGTCAATCTGTACCGTTAAAGAAGCTATCACCAGACAACGAGGGGGAAGTTATGCCGCCTAACTCTCCTCACGTGTCAGTGCCTGCGTCTCCCGCTCGGGAGATGCGTAGGATTGAGACACCTAGTACATCTAGGCCCTTACAAATCACTTTACATGATATGGCTAATGTTATGAAAGAAGTGTTATATAATATGCACGAATTAAGGGGCAAACGCGATAGCTCTGGGTTAAGGACAGAGCGCGCTGATGAAACGAGAGCCATGTCTGATACTGCGTCACAATTTGCAGAACATGAGGACGGTGAGCTTCATTCTGTCGGTGACGGTTCTGATCCGGGGAGACCGGATTCAGAAATTTCAAATTTTAAATTTAAGCTTGAG
The DNA here is from genome assembly GCF_027579735.1 of Bombina bombina. Taxonomy (NCBI): domain Eukaryota; kingdom Metazoa; phylum Chordata; class Amphibia; order Anura; family Bombinatoridae; genus Bombina; species Bombina bombina. The sequence goes on along the minus strand of NC_069500.1, from coordinate 731,793,754 downwards.
AACCTCCGTGTGTTACTAGGGGAGGTATTAGCGGCTCTGAATGATTGCGACACGTGGCAATTCCAGAGAAATTTTGTAGGTTGGATAGATACTATGCGGTACCGGTGTGTACTGACGTTTTTCCTATACCAAAAAGACTTACAGAAATTATAAGTAAGGAGTGGGATAGACCCGGTGTGCCTTTTTCCCCTCCCCCGATATTTAGAAAAATGTTCCCTATAGACGCCACCACACGAGACTTATGGCAGACGGTCCCTAAGGTGGAGGGAGCAGTTTCTACGTTAGCCAAGCGTACCACTATCCCGGTGGAGGATAGCTGTGCTTTCTCAGATCCAATGGATAAAAAATTAGAGGGTTATCTTAAGAAAATGTTTGTTCAACAGGGTTTTATATTGCAGCCTCTTGCATGCATTGCGCCTCTCACGGCTGCAGCGGCATTCTGGTTTGAGTCTCTGGAAGAGGCGATTCGCACAGAGCCGTTGGATGAGGCCTTGAGCAAAGTTAGAACCCTTAAGCAAGCTAATGCGTTTGTTTCAGATGCCGTAGTACATCTAACCAAACTTACGGCTAAAAATTCCGGATTCGCCATACAGGCGCGCAGAGCGCTCTGGCTTAAATCCTGGTCAGCGGATGTAACTTCCAAGTCTAAGCTACTTAACATTCCTTTCAAAGGGCAGACCTTATTCGGGCCCGGCTTGAAGGAAATTATTGCTGACATTACGGGAGGTAAGGGCCACGCCCTTCCTCAGGACAGGGCCAAACCAAAGGCCAAACAGTCTAATTTTCGTGCCTTTCGTAACTTCAAGGCAGGAGCAGCATCGACTTCCTCCGCTCCAAAACAGGAAGGAACTACTGCTCGTTACAGACAGGGTTGGAAAGGCAACCAGTCATGGAACAAGGGCAAGCAGGCCAGAAAGCCTACTCCCGCCCCTAAGACAGCATGAAGTCAGGGCCCCCTATCCGGAGACGGATTTAGTGGGGGGCAGACTTTCTCTCTTTGCCCAGGCTTGAGCAAGAGATGTGCAGGATCCCTGGACGTTAAAGATTATATCTCAGGGATACCTTCTGGATTTCAAAACCTTTCCTCCACAAGGGAGGTTCCATCTTTCGAGGTTATCGACAAACCTAGTAAAGAGAGAGGCATTTCTACAATGTGTACAAGACCTCTTAATCATGGGAGTGATCCACTCAGTTCCGCGATCGGAACAGGGACAAGGATTTTACTCAAATCTATTTGTGGTTCCCAAAAAAGAGGGAACCTTCAGACCAATCTTGGACTTAAAGATCTTAAACAAATTCCTAAGGGTACCATCGTTCAAGATGGAAACCATTCGAACCATCCTACCCATGATCCAAGAGGGTCAATATATGACCACAGTGGACTTAAAGGATGCTTACCTTCATATACCGATTCACAAAGATCATTATCGGTACCTGAGGTTTGCCTTTCTAGACAGGCATTACCAGTTTGTGGCTCTTCCCTTCGGGTTAGCCACGGCCCCGAGAATTTTTACGAAGGTTCTGGGTTCACTTCTGGCGGTACTAAGACCACGAGGCATAGCGGTGGCTCCGTACCTAGACGACATTCTGATACAAGCGTCAAGTTTTCAGAATGCAAAGTCTCATACAGAGATAGTTCTAGCATTTCTGAGGTCGCATGGGTGGAAAGTGAACGTGGAAAAGAGTTCTCTGTTACCACTCACAAGGGTTCCTTTTCTAGGGACTCTTATAGATTCCGTAGAGATGAAGATTTACCTGACGGAGTCCAGGTTATCAAAGATTCTCAATGCTTGCCGTGTCCTTCATTCCGTTCCAAGCCCATCAGTAGCTCAGTGCATGGAGGTAATCGGCTTAATGGTCGCGGCAATGGACATAGTGCCATTTGCGCGCCTTCATCTCAGACCGCTGCAACTATGCATGCTCAGTCAATGGAACGGGGATTACTCAGATCTGTCTCCTTTGCTAAATCTGGACCAGGAGACCAGAGATTCGCTTCTCTGGTGGTTGTCACCGGTTCATCTGTCCAAAGGAATGACCTTTCGCAGGCCAGATTGGACGATTGTAACAACGGATGCCAGCCTTCTAGGCTGGGGAGCAGTCTGGAATTCCCTGAAGGCTCAGGGATCGTGGACTCAGGAGGAGAAACTCCTCCCAATAAACATTCTAGAATTAAGAGCAATATTCAATGCTCTTCTAGCTTGGCCTCAGTTAGCAAAGCTGAGGTTCATCAGATTCCAGTCGGACAATATCACGACTGTGGCTTACATCAATCATCAAGGGGGAACCAGGAGTTCCCTAGCGATGTTGGAAGTCTCGAAGATAATTCGCTGGGCAGAGTCTCACTCTTGCCACCTGTCAGCGATTCACATCCCAGGCGTAGAGAACTGGGAGGCAGATTTCCTAAGTCGCCAGACTTTTCATCCGGGAGAGTGGGAACTTCACCCGGAGGTATTTGCTCAACTGATTCGTTGTTGGGGCAAACCGGATCTGGATCTCATGGCATCTCGCCAGAACGCAAAACTTCCTTGTTACGGATCCAGGTCCAGGGACCCAGGAGCGGTGCTGGTAGATGCATTAGCAGCCCCTTGGGTTTTCAACATAGCTTATGTGTTTCCACCAGTTCCGTTGCTACCTCGGCTGATTGCCAGGATCAAACAGGAGAGGGCATCGGTAATTCTGATAGCGCCTGCGTGGCCTCGCAGGACCTGGTATGCAGACCTAGTGGACATGTCGTCCTGTCCACCATGGTCTCTTCCTCTGAGGCAGGACCTTCTAATTCAGGGTCCTTTCAACCATCCAAACCTAATTTCTCTGAGGCTGACTGCCTGGAAATTGAACGCTTGATTCTATCAAAGCGTGGGTTTTCGGATTCGGTTATTGATACATTAATACAGGCTCGGAAACCTGTGACAAGAAAGATTTACCATAAGATATGGCGTAAATATTTATATTAGTGCGAATCTAAGAGTTACTCATGGAGTAAGGTTAGGATTCCTAGGATATTAGCTTTTCTACAAGAGGGTTTAGAAAAGGGTTTATCCGCTAGTTCGCTAAAGGGACAGATTTCAGCTCTGTCTATTCTTTTACACAAACGTCTGGCAGAGCATCCAGACGTCCAGGCCTTTTGTCAGGCTTTGGCTTGAATTAAGCCTGTGTTTAAAGCTGTTGCTCCTCCGTGGAGCTTAAACTTGGTTCTTAAAGTTCTTCAGGGTGTTCCGTTTGAACCCCTTCATTCCATTGATATTAAAGTGAAGGTAAAGTTCAATCGTTTTGAATTAAATCCTATACATATAAGGAAAAAAAAATGGCACTTTCATTCATTAAAATGTATATTTTTACATTGATCCTGTGTTGTCTTCGTTTTTATTTTGCATCTCGCTATATCAGAAATCAACCTTTTTTTCCTTCTTTTTTTTAACATGCTGGTCACGTTATTTCACCAGCCAACTGACTTTCAGGCCGTTAGGCGGCCGTCATTTGACGTCAGCATTGTCTTATACGCTATGCGCATGCGTTAGTAGTTATCTCTCACACTGGCAAGGCGAGCGCGGCCCCGTTTCGCGCATGCTTAATACAAACTTTGTATTTCAGAGAGGGTTACATAACATTATTATTCAGAGAAACTGCAACAGTATCAAAGCCTGCAACAATTGTATATTCAATTGTAATAAGCGCATCTTTGTCTGGCATTTACTTTTAATAAACTAAGTTCATAAGCAATGTAAATGTCTGCCGCAATTCTCTATAATTCTAACAACATATTATTTATATAATTTAAATATTTATAACATAATATTAATATGAAATCTTAGAATAACTATGAATATTAATATGTTAATATGGATTACTCTTTGCATATAAATCGTTATCATATTGTCTGTTAAACGATATAAGAACATATCATATATAGTACTATTGTAAAAGACAATAGCAATCTTATACAAATAACTTACATAAAATCCAACCAAAATTTTTTTTTTAAATCTATGATTTAATCAATTGGTGTGTAATAAAAACTATTTTTAAACTTGAAATTAATTAATTAAATCCATTCATTGGATATGCTTTCACGCTACTTATAACACATTCTATCCATTAATTTATACATATAGTTTTGTATTCAATTCAATATAAGAATATCAAAAACATATTTAAAAACGTATTGCATTTTATTTCAGAAAAGAACTATAATAGTAAGAGATATAAAACATGGTACTCAATTAAAACTTAGGTTTTAACTCTATTTATAGTTATAGTATTAAATTATAAAATGAAATTCATGTTTTGGCAGACATAAAACTTGAATAATGTTTAACGGACCAAAAACATAGCTATTGATCTTATAATTTCTTACAACCAACTTGAAATCAAACATAGTAATACAAAATACATAATATAAAATGACAAATATATATTTTTTTTAAAATAATGTATTGATAAATCAGCAACCGTGCCTTCTGTAAGTGCTGATAAATTAGCACATTAAAGCTAATAAACATAATAAATAATTATTTAATATCTATGATAAACAAAAAATAATAACTGCAGTGTAAAATATAAATAAAAAATTTAGAAAATGCTAATGATTTTGCGGTCAATAAGATCATTGCAAACGGCTGTATTAACTATTTGTTTAGCAAAAAAATCGTGCAAATCAAAAAACTGTATTATAAGATTTGCAGAGGTAATTCTCTGCAGCTTTTAGATTTATACTGGATTTTGAATCGTTATACAGCTTAATTCTAGTGTTAACTAGTAGTGATCACTGTGGGAATTACTGGGCTGTACAGTGTAACAGTCTATTAACTGTCTGTGGGAAGGATAGCAGTTGCTTATTAGCATTCAGTAAGTTATTGCAAAGGTAAAATATAACCTTTGGTTATTATAGGATTTCGTATATCCTTGTATATTATTAATGTATTGTGGTACTTCAGAAAAAATATTCTTAAAATTACCAGATATACAGAACTTTCTTTAACTTGTCTACACAGGTTGTATCAAGTAGACTGTATTTCTATTAATATGCTCCTTAGAAACTGTAGTTTAAAATTCTTAAGGCAATATGCCTTTATATACTGTGTATAAATTTACAGCCTTATACTGAAATTATCTTTTTATATTTATAGAGTATAATATAGTATGATTAAATTGGTTCAATATTGCCACAATAGTGATGATCCAGCGTTTTCAGACTGCACAAGTTCGATGTAAGGTCTTGCAGCTAAGAATAAGTGGGTAATAAATTTATTTAGCATATATCATAAGTAGATTACTTAGATATTTTATATCAAAGTTAGCCCCTTATTCTTGAGGCAATCTGACAGTTACTATTACTTATTTGTATTACCACCAGTTTTTGTTACTAAGACTGAATGTTAGTTATACAACTGAGAGAGACAGCGCAGTAGAAAACAATTAGCTGTATCTTACAGCAGCACAGTCTGATCCACAATGCTGCTGCTAATTGGCGTATGTCAATATTGTTAGAGGTAAGATGATCTTAAAAACTATTGATCCTTATAATAAAGCATACTTTGAGACTTAAAAGGGATATTAATACTACATGTAACAATTGCTTAACTGAATGTCTTATTATTTAAAGCAGTGCAATCGTATTTTGCTACCTTCTCAGTTACTGAGCTGAAAGCGGTTACTATTAGACAGCCACAAGCATTTAGACTACTAAACAATGATTACATTAACCTGTAATAGAAATTCCGGATACCATATTTTTTAACTTTAACTATACATGACCTCATTTTTAACAGGAGAGGCTCAATTAAAACAAAAAAACCCTTAACTAGTTAAAAATTGTCTATTTCCATTGGCTAATGTAATTTTGAAGGAGCAAAAGTATCAATTGAATTTAGTGTGATCGCTAATATAACGTTCTCAATAATATGATGTCTCTTATTTTAGTATAATTACATTTCATAATACATTGAACTGCATATGCATATTTACACTTTCTGTAACTCGTAACGAAGGGAAGGTTAAAAAAGCAGCTGCTATCTCTATCGCACAATATAGTAATGAATGAATATTGCTATTCATTCAATACTATGTTGCCAAGACGAATGACGCATGCGCTGTAATACACACAGGATGGGATTACCGCATGCGCATTGTTGATGTCAACGAGTTAATGCGCATGCGCAAATCGTATACTCGCCGTGCACGAGCCTTGTAGACACGTATAGAGCGGGTGGGACTGCTCTATACGTCACAATATGAAAAATCAGGAAATGGCTCGTAGGAGGAGTTTAAAACGGAACGGTAGGGAAAAATCAAAGCCCAATATTATAATAATAAGTAATATTTTTTTAAAAATAACTTGGCGATTCTGTATTTCATATGTTTAAAAGTACAATACTTCAAAAAGACCTCTCTAACTTTACCTTCACTTTAAGCTTTTATCTTGGAAAGTTTTGTTTTTGATGGCTATTTCCTCGGCTCGAAGAGTCTCTGAGTTATCTGCCTTACATTGTGATTCTCCTTATCTGATCTTTCATTCAGACAAGGTAGTTCTGCGTACTAAACCTGGGTTTTTACCTAAGGTTGTTTCTAACAGGAATATCAATCAAGAGATTGTTGTTCCATCATTATGTCCCAATCCTTCTTCAAAGAAGGAACGTCTTTTGCATAATCTAGACGTGGTACGTGCTCTGAAGTTCTACTTACAAGCAACTAAAGATTTTAGACAAACTTCTTCTCTGTTTGTCGTTTACTCTGGACAGAGGAGAGGTCAAAAGGCTTCGGCGACCTCTCTCTCTTTTTGGCTTCGTATCATAATACGTTTAGCCTATGAGACTGCTGGACAGCAGCCTCCTGAAAGAATTACAGCTCATTCCACCAGAGCTGTGGCTTCCACCTGGGCCTTTAAGAATGAGGCCTCTGTTGAACAGATTTGCAAGGCTGCAACTTGGTCTTCACTTCATACTTTTTCCAAATTTTACAAATTTGACACTTTCGCTTCTTCGGAGGCTGGTTTTGGGAGAAAGGTTCTACAGGCAGTGGTTCCTTCTGTTTAATGTCCCTGCCTTGTCCCTCCCATCATCCGTGTACTTAGCTTTGGTATTGGTATCCCATAAGTAATGGATGACCCGTGGACTGAACACACTTAACAAGAGAAAACATAATTTATGCTTACCTGATAAATTTATTTCTCTTGTAGTGTGTTCAGTCCACGGCCCGCCCTGTCTTTTTCAGGCAGGTTCTAAATTTTAAAATTATAACTCCAGTCACCACTGCACCTTATAGTTTCTCCTTTCTCGTCTTGTTTCTGTCAAATGACTGGATATGACATGTGAGGGGAGGAGCTATATAGCAGCTCTGCTTGGGTGATCCTCTTGCAACTTCCTGTTGGGAAGGAGAATATATCCCATAAGTAATGGATGACCCGTGGACTGAACACACTACAAGAGAAATACATTTATCAGGTAAGCATAAATTATGTTTTTAGAACTGCTTTTCTATTTGCTTGCATTTTGCTGTGGATCATTTGGAATCTTAAGTGATCATTAAGAATCTGCACAAACTTTCCATTTAATAAAATGTTTCTACATTTAGTGGCACAGTTCATAGTTCTTATTATTCTCACATTTTTATTTTACTCCTTTCCTTTAGGTACAGTTAAAGCGCCTGAAATCGTACAGCAGACAGATTTAGCTGTAACTTTAGCAGTAGGCCTTGGCTTGCCAATTCCAAGGAACAGTTTGGGAAAACTTCTACATCCTGTTATAAGCAAAATGACAATAAGGGAACAGTTGCGTTTTTTACATTTAAATGGACATCAGCTTTGCAGGCTTTTGAAGGAAAACTTAGAGGCTTATGAAAAAGGTTAGTCACATTTTATTGCATTGTCGAGTAATAGATACACCATTGTTGTTGCTTGTTTTCTATTATTAAAAATGGATATGAAGCATTACTCCTTTAGTAAAAAAAAAATCTTAAATCAACAAAAAGAAACAGATTGTATTAAAAAACAGCAAACAGCTTACTTGTTTTCTTACTAAATGAGCAAATTTGAGAAATACTCAAATTCTCAGTGTAGCCACTGCCTGCGGCTATATATGAGAGCTACTTTTGCATAACTTAAGTTCTACTGTCATATTATTTTACAGCAAAAGTCCTCTACTGAGCATGGCAATAGACTGACTGCAGCTATTATAGGAATCTTCTAGCAGTACTTCAAATAAAAAGTTACTCCTTTACTTTCCTGTAGAGACCTCAGCCCCTTGTGGTTCTGAGACAGGAATAAATGAACCATGCACACATGAAGTTTAAAAAATAAATACATACAAAAAATCCTTTTTAAAATGATGAATAATAATTATTGCAATGATTTCTATAACTCACTGCTTAGTCTGATTCATTGTTGTAATAAAAAAACACTGTTTTATATCATCGTAACATTGTGATTTGTTATTGCTGATTTGTTATTATTATTTGTTTGATTTGCATATCGCTGCAGCAATTAACCTAATTTCGACTGCAAACATTTTCGTTCAATTTGTGCATTAGGCTTAATATAGTACCAAGAACCATTGTAATTAATTGATTTATGACACAAATGGAAGAATAGATTGTTTTTACTGTTTTCTTTTGTTTATCAAAGATGCCGGGGTTGTGCAATTTAAGCAAGCAGAAAAATCTCATGGGAACTGGATTCAACTTTACGTGGACGGAAATACCTCAGAGACCCTCTCTAACCTTGGCAACAAAGTTCTTAAACAATATTTAGAAGCATTGGAAAAGTTGAGTTCTTCACTGAGTAAACAAGTTGCTGAGTATGATATGTACTCCATGGCTATTGGGGCAGTAATTACTCTAGAGGTAATAAATATATTGCGAAATGTAAACTTAAATTATTTGAATTGACCTATTTTAACATTATTTCACAGAAAAGAGAAACAAAAACACCATAAAATAAATACATGATGCTGTGCAAGTAAATCCAAAAGTTATCAACATTTATTCTTAAGCAGAAAAATATATGAATGAGCATAGTGTGCTAGTAAAAAAAGAAAAGCAATTACTCATTATGGAGATATAACGGCTCAAATATTTTTCATTTAGAAATAATTTTATTTCTACTGTATATAAATTAATTTGTAGAAAATACAGTTTTATACAAATCTAATTTACTTGATCCACTTAGGAGCAGTAAGCAATGAATGTGTTGCCCTCTTAATAGAAGGGACCTTTAGAAGCTTAACCTTTTCACTTTGCTTCTCTTTAACCCCTTAGTGACCAGACCATTTCTTTCATGTAATTAGCAAGAGTCCATGAGCTAGTGACGTATGGGATATACATTCCTACCAGGAGGGGCAAAGTTTCCCAAACCTCAAAATGCCTACAAATACACCCCTCACCACACCCACAAATCAGTTTTACAAACTTTGCCTCCTATGGAGGTGGTGAAGTAAGTTTGTGCTAGATTCTACGTTGATATGCGCTCCGCAGCAGGTTGGAGCCCGGTTTTCCTCTCAGCGTGCAGTGAATGTCAGAGGGATGTGAGGAGAGTATTGCCTGTTTGAATTCAATGATCTCCTTCTACGGGGTCTATTTCATAGGTTCTCTGTTATCGGTCGTAGAGATTCATCTCTTACCTCCATTTTCAGATCGACGATATACTCTTATATATATACCATTTCCTCTGCTGATTTTCGTTTCAGTACTGGTTTGGCTTTCTGCAAACATGTAGATGAGTGTCCTGGGGTAAGTAAGTCTTATTTTCTGTGACACTCTAAGCTATGGTTGGGCACTTTTTTAATAAAGTTCTAAATATATGTATTCAAACATTTATTTGCCTTGACTCAGGATGTTCAACATTCCTTATTTTCAGACAGTCAGTTTCATATTTGGGATAATGCATTTGAATCAATCATTTTTCTTACCTTAAAAATTTGACTTTTTTTCCCTGTGGGCTGTTAGGCTCGCGGGGGCTGAAAATGCTTCATTTTATTGCGTCATTTTTGGCACGGACTTTTTTGGCGCAAAAAATGTTTTCTGTTTCCGGCGTCATACGTGTCGCCGGAAGTTGCGTCATTTTTTGACGTTCTTTTGCGCCAAAAATGTCAGCGTTCCGGACATGGCGTCATTTTTGGCGCCAAAAGCATTTAGGCGCCAAATAATGTGGGCGTCTTATTTGGCGCTAAAAAAATATGGGCGTCGCTTTTGTCTCCACATTATTTAAGTCTCATTTTTCTTTGCTTCTGGTTGCTAGAAGCTTGTTCCTTGGCATTTTTTCCCATTCCTGAAACTGTCATTTAAGGAATTTGATCAATTTTGCTTTATATGTTGTTTTTTCTCTTACATATTGCAAGATGTCTCACGTTGCATCTGAGTCAGAAGATACTTCAGGAAAATCGCTGTCTGGTGCTGGAACTACCAAAGCTAAGTGTATCTGCTGTAAACTTTTGGTAGCTATTCCTCCAGCTGTTGTTTGTATTAATTGTCATGACAAACTTGTTAATGCAGATAATATTTCCTTTAGTAATGTACCATTACCTGTTGCAGTTCCATCAACATCTAATGTTCAGAGTGTTCCTGATAACATAAGAGATTTTGTTTCTGAATCCATCAAGAAGGCTATGTCTGTTATTCCTCCTTCTAGTAAACATAAAAAATCTTTTAAAACTTCTCTTTATACAGATGAATTTTTAAATGAACATCATCATTCTGATTCTAATGACTCTTCTGGTTCAGAGGATTCTGTCTCAGAGGTTGATGCTGATAAATCTTCATATTTATTTAAAATGGAATTTATTCGTTCTTTACTTAAAGAAGTACTAATTGCTTTAGAAATTGAGGATTCTGGTCCTCTTGATACTAAATCTAAACGTTTAGATAAGGTCTTTAAATCTCCTGTGGTTATTCCAGAAGTTTTTCCTGTTCCTGGTTCTATTTCGGAAGTAATTTCCAGAGAATGGAATAATTTGGGTAATTCATTTACTCCTTCTAAACGTTTTAAGCAATTATATCCTGTGCCGTCTGACAGATTAGAATTTTGGGACAAAATCCCTAAAGTTGATGGGGCTATTCTACCCTTGCTAAACGTACTACTATTCCTACGTCAGATGGTACTTCGTTTAAGGATCCTTTAGATAGGAAAATTGAATCCTTTCTAAGAAAAGCTTATCTGTGTTCAGGTAATCTTCTTAGACCTGCTATATCATTGGCTGATGTTGCTGCAGCTTCAACTTTTTGGTTGGAAACTTTAGCGCAACAAGTAACAGATCATGATTCTCATAATATTATTATTCTTCTTCAACATGCTAATAATTTTATCTGTGATGCCATTTTTGATATTATCAGAGTTGATGTCAGGTTTATGTCTCTAGCTATTTTAGCTAGAAGAGCTTTATGGCTTAAAACTTGGAATGCTGATATGTCTTCTAAATCAACTCTACTTTCCATTTCTTTCCAGGGTAACAAATTATTTGGTTCTCAGTTGGATTCTATTATCTCAACTGTTACTGGGTGGGAAAGGAACTTTTTTACCACAGGATAAAAAATCTAAGGGTAAAAACAGGGCTAATAATCGTTTTCGTTCCTTTCGTTTCAACAAAGAACAAAAGCCTGATCCTTCATCCTCAGGAGCAGTTTCAGTTTGGAAACCATCTCCAGTCTGGAATAAATCCAAGCCTTCTAGAAAAGCAAAGCCAGCTTCTAAGTCCACATGAAGGTGCGGCCCTCATTCCAGCTCAGCTGGTAGGGGTAGGTTACGTTTTTTCAAAGAAATTTGGATCAATTCTGTTCACAATCTTTGGATTCAGAACATTGTTTCAGAAGGGTACAGAATTGGTTTCAAGATAAGACCTCCTGCAAAGAGATTTTTTCTTTCCCGTGTCCCAGTAAATCCAGTGAAAGCTCTAGCATTTCTGAAATGTGTTTCAGATCTAGAGTTGGCTGGAGTAATTATGCCAGTTCCAGTTCTGGAACAGGGGCTGGGGTTTTATTCAAATCTCTTCATTGTACCAAAGAAGGAGAATTCCTTCAGACCAGTTCTGGATCTAAAATATTGAATCGTTATGTAAGGATACCAACGTTCAAAATGGTAACTGTAAGGGCTATCTTGCCTTTTGTTCAGCAAGGGCATTATATGTCCACAATAGATTTACAGATGCATATCTGCATATTCCGATTCATCCAGATCATTATCAGTTCCTGAGATTCTCTTTCCTGGACAAGCATTACCAGTTTGTGGCTCTGCCGTTTGGCCTAGCTACAGCTCCAAGAATTTTTTCAAAGGTTCTCGGTGCCCTTCTGTCTGTAATCAGAGAACAGGGTATTGTGGTATTTCCTTATTTGGACGATATCTTGGTACATGCTCAGTCTTCACATTTAGCAGAATCTCATACGAATCGACTTGTGTTGTTTCTTCAAGATCATGGTTGGAGGATCAATTCACTAAAAAGTTCATTGATTCCTCAGACAAGGGTAACCTTTTTTGGGTTTCCAGATAGATTCAGTGTCCATGACTCTGTCTTTGACAGACAAGAGACGTCTAAAATTGATTTCAGCTTGTCGAAACCTTCAGTCACAATCATTCCCATCGGTAGCCTTATGCATGGAAATTCTAGGTCTTATGACTGCTGCATCGGACGCGATCCCCTTTGCTCGTTTTCACATGCGACCTCTTCAGCTCTGTATGCTGAATCAATGGTGCAGGGATTACACAAAGATATCTCAATTAATATCTTTAAAACCGATTGTACGACACTCTCTAACGTGGTGGACAGATCACCATTGTTTAATTCAGGGGGCTTCTTTTGTTCTTCCGACCTGGACTGTAATTTCAACAGATGCAAGTCTTACAGGTTGGGGAGCTGTGTGGGGATCTCTGACGGCGCAAGGAGTTTGGGAATCTCAGGAGGTGAGATTACCGATCAATATTTTGGAACTCCGTGCAATTTTCAGAGCTCTTCAGTCTTGGCCTCTTCTGAAGAGAGAATCGTTCATTTGTTTTCAGACAGACAATGTCACAACTGTGGCATACATCAATCATCAAAGAGGGACTCACAGTCCTCTGGCTATGAAAGAAGTATCTCGAATTCTGGTTTGGGCGGAATCCAGCTCCTGTCTAATCTCTGCGGTTCATATCCCAGGTATAGACAATTGGGAGGCCGATTATCTCAGTCGCCAAACGTTGCATCCGGGCGAATGGTCTCTTCACCCAGAGGTATTTCTTCAGATTGTTCAAATGTGGGAACTTCCAGAAATAGATCTGATGGCGTCTCATCTAAACAAGAAACTTCCCAGGTATCTGTCCAGATCCCGGGATCCTCAGGCGGAGGCAGTGGATGCATTATCACTTCCTTGGAAGTATCATCCTGCCTATATCTTTCCGCCTCTAGTTCTTCTTCCAAGAGTAATCTCCAAGATTCTGAAGGAATGCTCGTTTGTTCTGCTGGTAGCTCCGGCATGGCCTCACAGGTTTTGGTATGCGGATCTTGTCCGGATGGCCTCTTGCCATCCGTGGACTCTTCCGTTAAGACCAGACCTTCTGTCGCAAGGTCCTTTTTTCCATCAGGATCTCAAATCCTTAAATTTAAAGGTATGGAGATTGACCGCTTGATTCTTGGTCAAAGAGGTTTCTCTGACTCTGTGATTAATACTATGTTACAGGCTCGTAAATCTGTATCTAGAGAGATATATTATAGAGTCTGGAAGACTTATATTTCTTGGTGTCTTTCTCATCATTTTTCTTGGCATTCTTTTAGAATTCCGAGAATTTTACAGTTTCTTCAGGATGGTTTAGATAAAGGTTTGTCCGCAAGTTCTTTGAAAGGACAAATCTCTGCTCTTTCTGTTCTTTTTCACAGAAAGATTGCTAATCTTCCTGATATTCATTGTTTTGTACAAGCTTTGGTTCGTATAAAACCTGTCATTAAGTCAATTTCTCCTCCTTGGAGTTTGAATTTGGTTCTGGGGGCTCTTCAAGCTCCTCCTTTTGAACGCATGCATTCATTGGACATTAAATTACTTTCTTGGAAAGTTTTGTTCCTTTTGGCCATCTCTTCTGCCAGAAGAGTCTCTGAATTATCTGCTCTTTCTTGTGAGTCTCCTTTTCTGATTTTTCATCAGGATAAGGCGGTGTTGCGAACTTCTTTTGAATTTTTACCTAAGGTTGTGAATTCCAACAACATTAGTAGAGAAATTGTGGTTCCCTCATTATGTCCTAATCCTAAGAATTCTAAGGAGAAATCGTTGCATTCTTTGGATGTTGTTAGAGCTTTGAAATATTATGTTGAAGCTACTAAGTCTTTCCGAAAGACTTCTAGTCTATTTGTTATCTTTTCCGGTTCTAGAAAAGGCCAGAAAGCTTCTGCCATTTCTTTGGCATCTTGGTTGAAATCTTAAATTCATCATGCCTATGTCGAGTCGGGTAAAACTCTGCCTCAAAGGATTACAGCTCATTCTACTAGGTCAGTTTCTACTTCCTGGGCGTTTAGGAATGAAGCTTCGGTTGATCAGATTTGCAAAGGAGCAACTTGGTCCTCTTTGCATACTTTTACTAAATTCTACCATTTTGATGTATTTTCTTCTTCTGAAGCAGTTTTTGGTAGAAAAGTACTTCAGGCAGCGGTTTCAGTTTGAATCTTCTGTTTATGTTTTTCATTAAACTTTATTTTGGGTGTGGATTATTTTCAGCAGGAATTGGCTGTCTTTATTTTATCCCTCCCTCTCTAGTGACTCTTGCGTGGAAAGATCCACATCTTGGGTAGTCATTATCCCATACGTCACTAGCTCATGGACTGTTGCTAATTACATGAAAGAAAACATAATTTATGTAAGAACTTACCTGATAAATTAATTTCTTTCATATTAGCAAGAGTCCATGAGGCCCACCCTTTTTGTGGTGGTTATGATTTTTTTGTATAAAGCACAATTATTCCAATTCCTTATTTTATATGCTTTCGCACTTTTTTCTTATCACCCCACTTCTTGGCTATTCGTTAAACTGATTTGTGGGTGTGGTGAGGGGTGTATTTGTAGGCATTTTGAGGTTTGGGAAACTTTGCCCCTCCTGGTAGGAATGTATATCCCATACGTCACTAGCTCATGGACTCTTGCTAATATGAAAGAAATGAATTTATCAGGTAAGTTCTTACATAAATTATGTTTTTTCAATTTTCTTACCATTAAGGACCAGGGCTGTTTTTACATTTCTGCTGTGTTTGTGTTTAGCTGTTATTTTCCTCTTTTTTTATTCACTGTACCCACACATATTATATACCGTTTTCCTCGCCATTAAATGTACTTTCTAAAGATACCATTATTTCCATCGTATCATATACAGTAATTTACTATGAAAAATATTTATAAAATTTGATGACAAAATTGAAAAAAACCCACACTTTTTCTAACTTTGACCCCCAAAATCTCTTACATATCTACAACCACCAAAAAACTCCCATGCTAAATAGTTTCTAAATGTTGTTTTGAGTTTAGAAATATGCAATGTTTACATGTTCTTTGCTTTTTTTTGCAAGTTATAGGTCAATATGTACAAGTAGCACTTGCTTTTTCCAAACTATTTTTTTTTTTAAATTAGCTATAACTACATTGGAACACTGATATCTTTCAGAAATCCATGAATAACTCTTCACGTGTGTGTGTGTAAGACAGAGTGATACAGCACTATGAACCTGGACAGTCCCAATTTGTATTTAAATATACCAGTATAGTCCTATGTGTGTAGGGCTCCCTTTATTTTCTTCCAGTGACACCAATGTTAGTGTCTGGAGGGAATTAGAATTGTTCAATTCCACCTGCAGCCTTTTCCCAAAGGTAACAGAAGTCCCCCTGTGAACAGGGAAGCTCCTTGGGACAAAAATATCTGAAACAGAAGAGGGAGGGGCGCACAGCATAGAAAAACTCCTGGTGTAGTATGTCTGGACACTTGTTTAACAGTTACAAAACGGTGACAAATGCAAACTCACGTGTTTCCACCTCAACCATATGAGGTATAGATAAGACTCTGAGTGGTGAATATCCACTAAGGAAGGCAATCAAATCCCCTTGCGTCTGCGACCTGCCTTTCACTCCTCCTGAACAGTCCTCACCTCTCTGGCAGAAACTTAACCACTTCTAGAAAGGGGGGGGGGGGGGCTGTAACATGTATCTTGGAGGAAAAGCTTCTCGCAAATGTTATTGATTTGTGGGTTGGATGAATATATGTGTCAAACACCTTAGAGTTCTTAAAAGGGTGTTTTTATTCAGACACAAATCATATGAGTCATATAAAACTTCCAGAAAAGATTTTTCCATAAAAAAATCACTTGTTAAAAGCCGCTTCTGTCAGAGCAAATACAATGTAAAAACATATGTGAACGGTTGTAGTAAGAAACTAACTCGTATGTAGTAAACCACTCTGGCTGGTTGTATAAATCCCCAGTGAATCTGGGTACTTAGCAGGCAGTGCCGTAGCACTTCGTTGCTTGAACGCGGCTTGTGAGGGGGCGTGGCCTGATGCGTTTCGTGACAAGATTGGTCACTTCATCAGAGGTAGGGTACGCCCCCCCCTAAGCCTCCTATTTGTACACATGTAACGTCAGTCTCTAGTGCCTGCCTCCATATTTGATTTGGGCACTAGTGTGATCTTGGTGATACGTTCTAAGGGCAAATTAATATAGCATAGAACGATGTCACTCTCCCCTCAATAAGTTAAAATAAAACTTCTTTTGTTAACTCCCTTGAAAAAGATTTCTTGTGTGATATATTTACAAAACCACTTCAAATTTTAAAACACTTTTCACTGGAAATAGCCTTCCTATCTATTTCTTACTTTAGAACATCTCCTCATTTAATAAAAGCTTTTTTAGGTGAAAAAGATTTCCTTACTCTGCCTATACTTGTGAGAATATATTGTTTGCAGCTAGGATACTGCTATGCTCACTCCTGGACCTATGTGTATGAACATATATTTCTACCTCAAAATTGTTTACATGTGTAAAAACCAATTGAGCTCTCTCTTTACCTATGTTTTTATTCTGATTTTTCTTTTAATTTTTATTAGTCTTTTAACTGCTATTTTATTTTCTGGTTGTTTCTTATTTATAAAAAAGCCGCCAAATCTATATCTTTGTTTAGTCCCCCTGGATCCAAGCTTTTCAAAGCGTGGATCCAAAAGGTCTCTCTTTTTCTCAACTCCAGCAATCTGCTCCCTCCCCTGGGACCTACTGTTACCTGCTCAATTGCTTTGATAAAAAAATTGTGATGGATCTTTGTTATGCACATTTGTGAAATGTTTAATTAGAGGTGTTTTTAGGGCTCCAGCTTCTATGTTTTTCACATGCTCGAGGCATCTCACCTTAAGAATTCTTTTTGTTCTCCCAATGTACCTTAATGGGATGTTGCATTTGCACTCGAGCATGTAAACAACATAGTCTGATTTACAATTTAATCTTCCTTTAATTAGATTTAATTCTCTTTTTCCATCCAGCCCAATAGTCTTGTTGTAATTTTTGGATGTATGAGTGTGACTACAGCACACACAATTCTTTCTAAGGCATTTGAAAAATTCCTGTATTTGGGGCAGCCCCATATTTTTTTTTATCTACTTTAGGGTCCCTAATGATACTAGTTGCCAGGATATTTTTAATGCATTTGTTCTTTTTAAAAATGACCTCCGGACATTCTCCCAGGGTGTTTTTTAATAAAGGGTCTTCTAAAAGAATGTTCCAATGTTTTTTAAAAATATTTTTTACCTGCATATACCCAGTGTTAAATGTAGTAACAAAACTGAGGCATTTGTTATTAACTTTTTTCTCCATTTTAGCTGCCCCATTTGGATGCCCTTGTACCACATCACTTGTTGTTGTTTTGTCACTCCTCTTGTTTTTGCCTCTAACCAGATCATCTCTATTTAGGTTTTTGGCTTTATTATATGCCTTCTCAATATTTCCTGTTTTGAAATGTTTTTCCCTAAATCTTGATTTTAGCCTTTCAGCCTCATCTTCAAAGTCACTTATACGACTACAATTTCTCTATTTTCTTTGGAACTGCCCGAAGGGTACATTTTCAATCCACTTGGGATGATGTCCACTTCGGGCGTCCAAAAAACGTTGGTATCTGTTTCCTTCTTATTGCCTCTTGTACCCACCGTATTCCCCTCCTTAAAGAGGATCACATCCAGGAAGTTTATCTCATCCGTATTTGAGCTACCAGTGAATTTTAAATTCATATTATTTAAGTTTAACTCTTCCATGAACCCTGACCAGCTTATTGAATCACCGTCCCAGATGATTAGAACATCATCTATATACCTCCTCCAAAATATGAGATGTTCATTTCTAAAGCCTTCACTATCATAGATCATTTTATCCTCTAGGTACCCCACATACAAATTTGCAAAATTCGGTGCAAATTTCGTCCCCATGGCGGTGCCCTTTTTCTGTAAGTAAAATTTGCCCTGAAACAGAAAATAATTATTTTCCAGAACAAACTTTATAGACTCTGTTAGGAAGTCCTGTTGAATCAAAGGATATTCCTCTTCTTTTTCCAATAAGTATCTCACAGCGTCTATGCCACCACCATGGGGAATAGATGTATATAGGGCTGATATATCCAATGTGGCCCATCTGTATGTGGGTTTCCAATTTACCGTTTGAATCATTTGTAGCAGTTGTGGTGTGTCCCTTAAGTGGGATCTGAGGCCAATCACCATTGATCTCAAAAAGCCATCTACATATTCGAACAGCTTCGCTGTTAGCGAATTGATGCCCGATATGATTGGTCTCCCAGGTGGGCACATCTGGTCCTTGTGGATTTTTGGCAAGTGATAGAATATAGCTATATTCGGTTCATCACTTGCCAAAAATTTCCACTCCTTTTCATTTAATACCTTGTCTCTGTGACCTTTATTAACATGTAGTCTATATTCATCTAGATATTGGTAAGTGGGATCGCCATTCAGTATCTCATAGGTCTCCATATCCGATAGCAGATTGTATGCCTCATAAAATGATCTATGATGGGGGGCGGAGCCTGGCCACGCAGGTGAATGGCCGCTTGTGTGTGAAGCTCCGGCACCGGGACTACTCCTTTTGTGCACTAACTAAGGGTTACAGACCTCTACCAAAGATTTTTTTTCATGCAAATTGTGGACAAGGATATGCCCAGCAAAGGTGGAGGTGACCGAAAGATCCGACATGGGCACTTGAGCAGATCCGTCACAACGCTAAAAGTCGTCACCGATACCTAAGGGCATCGCCATTTGGTAAGAACTGACACACTGACTACACCGGGACAATAAGCGCTGCTAAAGCTCAAACACCAGGCATACTAATTCTGACGGCCGTCAAACCTTGCGGCAGCTGCTTACTAAAACCGACAAAATTAAAGTTTCGCCGCCATTACGGCCTAGCTAAAAGGTGATACTGAAGTATTTGGAGCGGAGGCAGGCTCACTCACAATGGAGCGTTCAAGCCTCTTAATAACTGAAACAAGTCCCCCTACACTGAACAATGTGTAGAGAAGGCACCCTATAATCCGGTCACAGGACGATGTAGAAAAACTAAGCAGATCTGGGAAATAACTTTGAGGAGAGAGGCCTTGTTTTTCTCACTGCCCCCAAGCAGGGCACCCTTCATAAATTTTTTTTGATACAAAGGAACAGAGAAGATTGAGTCAGTAACGCAAACAGTGAATTAATTTTTATTGTGTTGTAATCCTCTCCCACGTGCATACAATTTGCAGAGGCCTCACTATAAATTCAACATGACATCTAAAGCTAAAAATAAAGCTGACAAAGCGGCCAAATCGCACTCACAGCTTACTTCTTCAGTGAGCAATTTTTTCCAATGCCCTACAAATAATCAAAAAGAGGGAGACACACACAGCCAAGATTCACCAAGTATAGAATCCTCTGCGAATTCAGCCACAGATATCTCATGGTCTTACGCCACGCAGATTAAAGCAGACATAGCTAACTTACCCACCAAAGCTGACTTTGATGCTCTTAAGGACTTAATAACAAAAGATCTAGCAAACATGAAGCAGAATTTAAATGAAATGGGGCAGAGAATTGAATATGTAGAAGAAACACAAGAGACTATGAATACTTTATTTGATGGCGTAACCACACAGGTTAATATACATCAAGCTCAGATGGAGACCTTGCAAGATAAGATAGAGGAGCTGGACAATAGGGGGCGCCGTAATAACCTGAGGATCAGGGGCGTCCCTGAAACCGTTTCACATTTAGATATCCCTAATTATCTACAGGGTCTGTTTAAACTTCTCTTGGATGATCAAACAATTCCTGACATAGAACTGGACAGAGCACATAGGGCCCTCAGACCGCCCCCACCTCCAAACGCCCCGCCACGAGATATAATCCTAAGATTCCTACGCTACGCAGAAAAAGAAAAGATTTGGCAGGCAGCCCGTACCACCCCTACTATCCAATATGTGGACCATAAGCTACAAATTTTTATGGACCTTAGCCCAGCTACTATACAAAGAA
Organism: Bombina bombina; assembly: GCF_027579735.1. Lineage (NCBI taxonomy): Eukaryota > Metazoa > Chordata > Amphibia > Anura > Bombinatoridae > Bombina > Bombina bombina. The sequence goes on along the minus strand of NC_069500.1, from coordinate 731,773,278 downwards.
GGAGAGAAGTAAGGTTTATTACTAAAGTGTTGCAGGAGCAACGAATACGTTACCGCTGGGGCTACCCGTTCAGTTTAATTGTGACTCACGAGGGGCGTACAATTATATATAAAACAGAAGAGGATCTACCTGCTCTAGCAGAAGATTTGAAACTCTCTTTTCGACGGCCGCATCCTTCAGATGTAGGGAAGGAAGAAACCAGACAACGCATACAGCCTAACCAAGACTCAATTCAGAGGTGGACCAAAGTACCACCAAAAAGAAGGAAGGCAAAAGATCTAGAACAACCATCAAGCCCTGAGGTGGAAGTGGACTCTTAAATTCTCAGCTCTGGTGAAATGACCAAGTAATGGGTGAGATCAATCTAATTTACTCTTCCTTTTCTCCTTTACTAAAAGATTATAAACATTCCCAGATGTAATGGAGCGTTCATTATAATAGACAATGACTTCCCCGGGCCATGGCTTTAGTCGTAGCTCCAAATTGACATTCACCTTCCAGGTGCCCGTTGGAAGAACAATTACACTACTATGCCTACTTAGTGAGCACAGACAGCTCACCCAATGAACCTCCCATTATGGACAACAGTCTTGTGACCATGTTTAATGTTTAATGTTTAAAGTTTAAAAATTATCGTTAATATTTATGTTTACATTTTTCTGCCTTTTTTTCACATACCCTTAGGTTGAAAGAAATTCAGAAATTTACATGTTTAAGGGAGTGGGTCCTGGACACACTCCCCATCTATATTATGGCCCTGAGAGATAGTTCTCTCAAAGGGACAAAGATTTTGTTTACTGTTTATTGTTATTTATTTTTATGCTTAAATTTTAGTTTTAATCTTACAATCAAATGTCATAGAGTGAATCAACTGCAATACAAATATAGCTGAACAAAGGATAAGATGATAGTTAAATGGAACTGGGAATATATTCAATGCTGCACACATATACCTCTTTCTGGGAATGTCATGCCATCACTTAAGAAGCCACCACTTAGCATAGTCACTTTTAAAACCTTGAGAATGGGTGGAGGAAGGGAAACTAGTTAAAATGTTAGGCACAAAGAGCAATCTTCACTTCCTAACAACTAACACAAAGGGACTTAACAGCCAGTACAAAAGAAATATAGCACTGAAAGACCTCAAACAGAAAAAGGGAGAGGTGATCTTTTTACAAGAGACACATTTTATTAGAGGTAGGGAACCCAGGACCTTTACATATAAATTTGGAGACTCATATTACGCCTCGAACACTGCTAAAACAAATGGGGTTGCCATCCTAATAAAGAGGGGTATCCCATTCACACTGACTAGGAAAATCGCGGACAAACAGGGGCGATATCTCATTTTAATAGGGAAACTTTTTAACTCAGTGGTCACCCTGGTGAATGTTTATGCCCCAAATTTAAAACAAGATAACTTTTTTAAGCAATTATCTAATCTGTTATTGCAACTAGCTAAGGGGGCGGTGGTCATGGGGGGGGGATTTTAATATTACAATGAACCCCATACTAGATAACTCTAACCATACCTCTTCTACTCCTCACCGGGTGATTAACTCTGTTAAAGTACAACTGAAAGATCTTGCCCTACATGATGCCTGGAGGGTACTTTATCCCGATAGGAAAGAATATACTTTTTTCTCCAATCCACATCAAAGACACTCACGCATTGACTACATAATGGTAGATGTCACCAATCTAGCTAGAGTCACACGATTAAGAATACTCCCAAATTCATGGTCTGACCATTCTATAGTTAGCTGCGAGTTTAACTGGCCACATATCCCCTGCAGACAACACTCATGGAGATTGGAGGAAGGCATACTGGGAGACCCAACCATTATCCAACGCTTAGAAAAATCAATAACGGAATATTTTACTATTAACACGACCGCGACCCCCAAGACAGACATCAGAATGGTATGGGAGGCACACAAGACTGTAATAAGGGGGGAGATAATTAGTATTCAATCCCACCAAACTAAACAGACAAATAGAGCCCTCAACGAGTTATTACAGCAACTAGAGACTTTAGAAAAACATAGAGAGTCAGACCCTACAGATTTAGATCTGCAGCAGAAAATAACTGAATGTAGGGAGGCAGTTAATTCACTTATAGGAAAGGAATGCAAGAGACAGACATTTAGATTGCGACAAAAATACTATGAAGGAGATAACAAATGTGGCCCAATTCTAGCCAGGAAATTAAAAAGAAAAATAAATAGGAGTTACATCCTGACACTTCAAAATATCCACAATAAGGAAGTATACACCTCAGACAAAATAGCTGAAGCCTTTAGGACATATTACGAACGCTTATACAACCTGGAAAGCTTACATACTGATAACCCTGGTCATGACAGGTATATTCAGAACTATCTAAGAAATATTCCTTTACCTCAGCTAACGCTAGACCAGAATAACACTCTTAAAGCCCCTATAACCCCTGAAGAGATAAAGGAAGTTATTTCCCAACTCCCATCAAATAAAGCCCCAGGCCCCGATGGATTTACTAACAACTATTTTAAAAAATTTAGAAATATTCTGATCCCATACATGGTGTCCCTGTTCAATGATATAACAGAGGAGGTCCCATTTCCACAGCTTAACTTAGAAGCATATATTACGGTGCTCCCGAAACCGGGCAAACCACCAGATAGGCCAGAGAACTTCCGCCCAATTTCGCTGTTAAACACTGACTTGAAAATATATTCAAAGATATTGGCTAACAGATTAGGGTTAGTCCTACCGTCCATCATAAGTAATGATCAGGTGGGTTTTATACAGGCCCGAGAGGCAAAAGATAACACAGTACGGGCAATCCATCTTGTCAACTATGTACAAAGTAACAAAATACCAACAGTAGTGGTCTCCACTGACGCGGAGAAAGCTTTCGACCGCGTCAGTTGGCTTTTTCTTAGGAGGATTCTTCAGAAATTTGGTATATGCGATAGTTTTATTTAAAAAATAATGGCCCTATATACCTCTCCAACAGCTAAAGTTAGGGTGAATGGTATATTCTCAGGGAAACTAGACATCTCCAATGGAACGAGGCAGGGATGCCCTTTGTCACCCCTGCTGTTCGCGTGCGTAGTAGAAGCATTGGCAGCAAAGATAAGGCTAAATAGGGACATCCTAGGCATCACAATAGCAGATAGGGAACATAAGACTTTACTATTCGCAGACGATGTGCTGTTTTTCCTAACCTCCCCAGCCGAGACTATTTCCCACTTGTTGGAAGAGTTGGATAGCTTCCATTTGGCATCCAACTTTTTGATTAATAAAAACAAATCTGAAATGCTACCCATTCAGTGTGAAGGACATACACTGGAACGGATTAGGGGGTTATGCCCGTTCCGAATCCAGAGAAATAGCCTAAAATACCTAGGGATAATGCTAGCCCCCTCTGAAAAGGAGATGTTTACACTTAACTACAAAACCCTACAAAGGACCCTCATTGCAGACATGTCTTCATGGCGCTCCCAACACATAACGTGGCTAGGTAGAATCCAGGCCACAAAGATGAATGTTCTGCCTCGGATACTATATATACTCCAGACAGTACCAATTACTATCCCTTCTAATTTCTTAGATACCCTACAGAACGTAATATTCGATTATATTTGGGACAGAAGAAAAGCTAGAATAAATAAAAAAATTATGTGCATGCACGTCAGGGATGGAGGCTTGGGAGTTCCTAACTTGACGAAATATAGACAGGCTGTCTTCTTGCAAAGGGTGATAGACTGGTATACAAATTACAAACACAAGGCATGGGTGAGGCTGGAACATGATATCACAGAACAGAGACACCTGGGGGCATTATGTTGGCAGAGACGGGCGATCTTTCCAGATAAAATCACACAAAATACACTTATTCTAGAAACGATGAAAGCATGGGATAGGATCCTGATTGAATATCCACACATCTCATCCAGGTTCTCACCCTTGACTCCGCTTACCGATAATATAGACTTCCCCCCCCGGGATGGGCCTCCTCAGACAAGCCCCTGACACAGACAATAATAGAGTAATCATGATGGTGCATTTAGGGAACGAACAGCATCTATATACTAGCCCTGAACTGATGGAGTCAGGCCTCCTGGCATTCAGTAATTGGTTTGTCTTGAGACAGTGCCACTCTTATATCTATAAACATAAAGATAGGAATAACTTTCTACGCACACTAACCCCGTTTGAGGCCCTATGCAACTCTAAGGCTCCCATTAGAAGAGCTCTCTCATTAACCTATGCCCTTCTACAGTCCACAACAAATAGCCCATATTATATTGATAGCTGGGAGAAAGAACTGGGGATCGACTTGACCGACACAGACAGAACACTAATATTCTCGACAGTGACTAGAATTTCTGCATCCAGCAGATTGATTGAGATGAATTTAAAAATAATTCAGAGATGGTACCTTACCCCTGCCAGACTTCATAAACTATTCCCCACTTGTAGCGATAGATGTTGGAGATGCGGAGTACATTTAGGTACTATGTCCCATATATGGTGGACATGTCCACTAATAGTGGGAATATGGAGAGAAGTAGCATGTGAGATGTCGGTTATGTTGGGTATTTCTCTGCCTGCGGACCCCCTACTGTGGCTCTTCAATATCATCCCACGCAAGATTTCAAAAGATAGAAGGAATTTACTTTTTATTGGTAGCAATAGTCTCAAAAAATTAATAGCAAAAAATTGGAAAAGCAGAATAGTACCAGATATAACACAATGGTTACACATTTTTAATCAAATTCTTGAGCTAGAGGAGTACTCCTATTTGACTAACAAGAACATAGATTCATATGCCCAAATGAAAGTGATATGGGAGGATTATGTGAACTCCAGATCCCAGGTTCCACAGTAAGAAGTTTCTCACGCAGTTTCACGACGAAATTAATCACTCAGACATTGTTGTTTTTCACACAAATATATTTTTCATTTTACTGTATGTTTGTTTGTTTGTTTAAAGCTTTAAACCCTAACTGACAGCATTATTCTTTGTCAACAGTCAGTATACATTGTACTTGATACCATCAATGTGATTTCTTTCTCTAACGTAATGTAACATGCACTGTCTGTACAAACTCTACTAATTTCTTAATAAAGCTGTTTCAAAAAAAAAAAAAAAAAAAAAAAAAAATGATCTATGATAGTGAAGGTTTTAGAAATGAACATCTCATATTTTGGAGGAGGTATATAGATGATGTTCTAATCATCTGGGACGGTGATTCAATAAGCTGGTCAGGGTTCATGGAAGAGTTAAACTTAAATAATATGAATTTAAAATTCACTGGTAGCTCAAATACGGATGAGATAAACTTCCTGGATGTGATCCTCTTTAAGGAGGGGAATACGGTGGGTACAAAAGGCTATAAGAAGGAAACAGATACCAACGTTTTTTTGGACGCCCGAAGTGGACATCATCCCAAGTGGATTGAAAATGTACCCTTCGAGCAGTTCCAAAGAATAAGGAGAAATTGTAGTCGTATAAGTGACTTTGAAGATGAGGCTGAAAGGCTAAAATCAAGATTTAGGGAAAAACATTTCAAAACAGGAAATATTGAGAAGGCATATAATAAAGCCAAAAACCTAAATAGAGATGATCTGGTTAGAGGCAAAAACAAGAGGAGTGACAAAACAACAACAAGTGATGTGGTACAAGGACATCCAAATGGGGAAGCTAAAATGGAGAACAAAGTTAATAACAAATGCCTCAGTTTTGTTACTACATTTAACACTGGGTATATGCAGGTAAAAAATATTTTTAAAAAACATTGGAACATTCTTTTAGAAGACCCTTTATTAAAAAATACCCTGGGAGAATATCCGGAGGTAATTTTTAAAAAGAACAAATGCATTAAAAATATCCTGGCAGTGGCACCTAGTATCATTAGGGACCCTAAAGTAGATAAAAAGAATATGGGGCTGCCCCAAATACAGGGATTTTTCAAATGCCTTAGAAAGAATTGTGTGTGCTGTAGTCACACTCATACATCCAAAAATTACAACAAGACTATTGGGCTGGATGGAAAAGGAGAATTAAATCTAATTAAAGGAAGATTAAATTGTAAATCAGACTATGTTGTTTACATGCTCGAGTGCAAATGCAACATCCCATTAAGGTACATTGGGAGAACAAAAAGAATTCTTAAGGTGAGATGCCTCGAGCATGTGAAAAACATAGAAGCTGGAGCCCTAAAAACACCTCTAATTAAACATTTCACAAATGTGCATAACAAAGATCCATCACAATTTTTTTATCAAAGCAATTGAGCAGGTAACAGTAGGTCCCAGGGGAGGGAGCAGATTGCTGGAGTTGAGAAAAAGAGAGACCTTTTGGATCCACGCTTTGAAAATCTTGGATCCAGGGGGACTAAACAAAGATATAGATTTGGCGGCTTTTTTATAAATAAGAAACAACCAGAAAATAAAATAGCAGTTAAAAGACTAATAAAAATTAAAAGAAAAATCAGAATAAAAACATAGGTAAAGAGAGAGCTCAATTGGTTTTTACACATGTAAACAATTTTGAGGTAGAAATATATGTTCATACACATAGGTCCAGGAGTGAGTATAGCAGTATCCTAGCTGCAAACAATATATTCTCACAAGTATAGGCAGAGTAAGGAAATCTTTTTCACCTAAAAAAGCTTTTATTAAATGAGGAGATGTTCCAAAGTAAGAAATAGATAGGAAGGCTATTTCCAGTGAAAAGTGTTTTAAAACTTGAAGTGGTTTTGTAAATATATCACACAAGACATCTTTTTCAAGGGAGTTAACAAAAGAAGTTTTATTTTAACTTATTGAGGGGAGAGTGACATTGTTCTATGCTATATTAATTTGCCCTTAGAAGGTATCACCAAGATCACACTAGTGCCCAAATCAAATATGGAGGCAGGCACTAGAGACTGACGTTACATGTGTACAAATAGGAGGCTTAGGGGGGGCGTACCCTACCTCTGATGAAGTGACCAATCGTGTCACGAAACGCGTCAAGCCACGCCCCCTCACGAGCCGAGTTCAAGCAACGAAGTGCTACGGCACTGCCTGCTAAGTACCCAGATTCACTGGGGATTTATACAATCAGCCAGAGTGGTTTACTACATACGAATGAGTTTCTTACTACAACCGTTCACATATGTTTTTACATTGTATTTGCTCTGGCAGAAGTGGTTTTTAACAAGTGATTTGTTTATGGAAAAATCTTTTATGGAAGTTTTATATGACTCATATGATTTGTGTCTGAATAAAAACACCCTTTTAAGAACTCTAAGGTGTTTGACACATATATTCATCCAACCCACAAATCAATAACGTTTGCGAGAAACTTTTCCTCCAAGATACATGTTACAGCCCCCCCCCCCCCCCCCTTTCTAGAAGTGGTTAAGTTTCTGCCGGAGAGGTGAGGACTGTTCAGGAGGAGTGAAAGGCAGGTCGCAGACGCAAGGGGATTTGATTGCCTTCCTTAGTGGATATTCACCACTCAGAGTCTTATCTATACCTCATATGGTTGAGGTGGAAACACGTGAGTTTGCATTTGTCACCGTTTTGTAACTATTAAACAAGTGTCCAGACATACTACACCAGGAGTTTTTCTCTGCTGTGCGCCCCTCCCTCTTCTGTTTCAGATATATATATATATATATATATATATATATATATATATATATATATATATATTTTTTTTTTTTAAGACAATCCAAAATATTGATCTAGGCCCTTTTGGTATATTTCATGCCACCATTTCACCGCCAAATGCGATCAAATAATAAAAAAAAAAAGTTAACTTTTTCACAAACTAGGGTTCTCACTGAAATTATTCAGCTTGTGCAATTGTGGCACAAATGGTTGTAAATACTTCTCTGGGATCCTCTTTGTTCAGAAATAGTAGACATATATGGCTTTGGCATTGCTTTTTGGTAATTAAAAGGCCGCTAAATGCTGCTGCGCACGACACTTATATTATACCCAGCAGTGAAGGGGTTAATTAGGTAGCTTGTAGGGTTGATTTTAGCTTTAGTGTAGAGATCAGCCTCCCACCTCACACATCCCACCCCCTGATCCCTCCCTAATCCCTCTCAAACAGTTGTCTTCCCTCCCACCCCGCCCATAGGTCACCCCCACCGTAAGGACTGGCAGAAAGTCTGCCAGTATAAAAATAAGTTGTTTTTTAAAAAAAAAAAAATATATATATATATATATATTTTCTGCAGGGTAGTATCCTCCCTTACCTCCCAACTTCCCTGACCCCCCCCCCCCCAAACAGCTCCCTAACCCTTCCTAGTTTGCTAGAAATTAGTTATTGTTTTTTTGTTTTTTTTTAAAAATGACCCCATTTTTTCTGTAGTGTAGCTGCTGTCCCTCACTACCCTACACCCTCTCAGATCTCTTTCCCAACATGTATCTACCCTCTCCCTCCTTCCCACTCACTTATCTTGTGCCATAGTGCAGTGGTCCCGCCCCCTAACGCTTCCGAGCCTCACAAGGAACACTAAGACCGCCTCCCGCCCCCTCCAGCGATGGGCCGCCCACCCGCCTCCCTCCTATCCCTTCTACGCCACTAACGATTAGTACCATCACTGGCCCATGCAGAGAGGGCCACAGAGTGGCCCTCTCTTCATCGGTTGCTTAGCAAAGGGTATTGTACGATGCCTCAATATACTGAAAGCGGCTGGAAGCGATCACGATCACTTCCAGCGCCTGAAACCTCAGAGGACATGCCAGGCACGTCCTTGGTCATTAACAACCGATATTTGTAGGACGTGTCTGGCCCATCCTCGGTTATTAAGGGGTTAAGGGACATGAAACCCAAAAACTTTTTTTCATGATTTAGGTAGAACATGCAATTTTTAACTTTCCAATTTACATCTATTATCAATTTTACTTCATTCTCTTGGTATCATTTGTTGAATGAGCAGCAATGCACTACTGATTTCTAACTAAATACATGGGTGAGTCAATTACAATTAGTAATATCGGCACCCACCAATCAGGAGCTAGAACCTAGGTTCTTTGCTGCTCCTGAGCTTTTCTAGATAAACCTTTCAGCAAATGATAACAAGAGAAGGAAGCAAATTAAATAATAGAAGTAAATTGGAAAGTTGTTTAAAATTATATGCTCTGTCTAAATCATGAATGTCTAATTATGACTTCTGTCCCTTTTTAAAGTTTCAAATTTGGTGGCTATACAGTGGTATTTGGCTATCCAGTCAATCCTCTACATGTAGCCACCAATCAGCAAGCTCTACCCAGGTGCTGAAACAAAAATGGGCCAGCTCCAAAACATTCTTGCTTTTTCAAATAAAGATACCAAGAGAACGAAGAAAATATCATGCTCTATCTGAATCATGAAAGTTTAATTTTGACTAGACTATCCCTTTAAGTTGTAGTAAAAAAAAAAAAAAAAAGGAAAATGTGAATTTCCTTTTCCTCTGCTCATAATGAGGTATACTAGATGTAAAAATTATGGGTCTGTAGTTTTGGCGCTTAATTTTTTTTTTTTACTTACTTTATTATAGATTCTGTTGACAGGAAGACTAACTACTACAACATTTACTTCATCATACTGATATGGTTTATTTTATTTTTATTTATTTGCGATTGATGCCTACAACAGAAAGCAGGGTTCTCTTATCCAGCCATTTATGGTTTTCTTCAAGCATATAAGCAAACAGCTTCTCTAACTTTTTTGTATGATGGCATTCTAAGAATTTCTCAGTGGATTCTCTTGACTTTCACCATGTTCTGATGATTCTTCATTAGGACTAACAATGTTTTTCAGCATCTCCAATATCTGCTTTATTGGCTATAACAGCTGTTAAAGGGACATAATACTCATATGCCAAATCAGTTGAAACTGATGCAGTATAACTGTAAAAAGCTAACAGGAAAATATCACCTGAGCATCTCTATGTAAAAAAAAAGATATTTTACCTCACAATTTCCTCAGCTCAGTAGAGTAAGTTCTGTGTAAAAAAGTTATACTCAACTGCTGCTCAGCTGCAGGTAAAAAAAATAAAAATGAAGAAATGAACAGCAGCCAATCAGCATCAACAGTGTTGAGGTCGTGGACTCTTTTACTGTGATCTCATGAGATTTCACTTAACTCTCATGAGATTTAATTGTAAACTTCCTTAAGCTGAATAAGGAAATAAGATGAGAGTGCACGTAAGCTCGCTCCTTCTGCTGTCCCGGGACAGACATATTGATTTGCTGCTTAGAAGTCCTTTACAATGGGATGTGGCTACTGAGAAACTTTTGCGGTAAAATATCTTTCTTTTTTACATAGAGATGTTCAGGTGATATTTTCTAGCCAGCTATTTACAGCTATACTGCATCTCTTTCAAGTGTTTAAACATTTGGGTATTATGGCCCTTTAAGTTATACAGATTTTTTTCGAGCTATGATTCACATGCAGCCTAGATAAAAAGAACTCTGTGATTTTGCTCTTTATATTTTTTTTTAATTTTTTTTTTATTCACTTCAGATGGCAAGCTGTTTTTTAGCCACCACTTTGTACACTGCAAGACTTAATAATTGCCAGCCATTCCATCTTTTCAATCCTGTATGATATGTGCTAGAGATAGTCTTGCACCTAGTCCCAGAATTCCTTCCAAAAGTTTTCTTGGCTTTAGTATAATTCAGGACATTTCTTCGTTATGATAAATAGGTTAATGAGAAGTTATGCACCATGTGATTGTCATTTTTATTATAATATAATCTTATTGATTTTTCACATAACATAGTACATATACAATGACATCTGTTTCATAATACATGACTACATCTTCAAAACTTTGTCATATTAAAAGCACCAAGTTAATATTACATGGAAATAACAGCAATTGCTTGTAATATGATATAAATAGAACTAGTTTAGTTGTACTAGCCAATATCAATGATACAGACAGTTATCTGTGCGAATAGAGATACAAGAAAGTATGAGAGAGACAGAGAAAAAGGAATGGGTTAACCAGGGACTGGGTCTATCCCCTCATCTGCCTAGGAAACCTTAAAGAAGAAACCGTCAAACAATATGGGCCATCTCTATTAAATAGCTAAATGAACCTTCTCATCTATAGATTTCCTGGGTTCCCAGATGAAGTAGAATAGCTCAGTTTGTAGTCTAGACCTATACATATTCTGCTCCATTGTCTTCAGGTACTCAAGAAATCTAAAACACCTTTCTAGTGAGGAGCAGCTTGTTTTTTTTAAAAAATTTTAATAATAGAGAGTTTTGTGGCCATTTAAAATATAAATTAATAAACATCTTTTAGGTTTGGTAATCTTTTTTTAAGTTCTGGTGTAAGATTTTATGGTAGGCCCAGGAGATGACAGTTTATTTTTCTTTCATGTAATTGGCAAGAGTCCATGAGCTAGTGACGTATGGGATATACAATCCTACCAGGAGGGTCAAAGTTTCCCAAACCTCAAAATGCCTATAAATACACCCCTCACCACACCCACAATTCAGTTTTACAAACTTTGCCTCCTATGGATGGGTGAAGAAAGTTTGTGCTAAGATTTCTACGTTGATATGCGCTTCTAAGCATTGTTGAAGCCCGATTCCTCTCAGAGTACAGCGAATGTCAGAGGGACGTGACAGGAGTATCACTTATTGAATACTATGATTTCCCTAACGGAGGTCTATTTCATAGGTTCTCTGTTATCGGTCGTAGAGATTCATCTCCTACCTCCCTTTTCAGATTGATGATATACTCTCAATTTACCATTACCTCTACTGATAACTGTTTCAGTACTGGTTTGGCTATCTGCTATATGTGGATGGGTGTCTTTTCGTAAGTATGTTTCTTTCATGTAATTAGCAAGAGTCCATGAGCTAGTGACGTATGGGATATACATTCCTACCAGGAGGGGCAAAGTTTCCCAAACCTCAAAATGCCTATAAATACACCCCTCACCACACCCACAAATCAGTTTTACAAACTTTGCCTCCTATGGAGGTGGTGAAGTAAGTTTGTGCTAGATTCTACGTTGATATGCGCTCCGCAGCAGGTTGGAGCCCGGTTTTCCTCTCAGCGTGCAGTGAATGTCAGAGGGATGTGAGGAGAGTATTGCCTGTTTGAATTCAATGATCTCCTTCTACGGGGTCTATTTCATAGGTTCTCTGTTATCGGTCGTAGAGATTCATCTCTTACCTCCCTGTTCAGATCGACGATATACTCTTATATACCATTACCTCTACTGATTCTCGTTTCAGTACTGGTTTGGCTTTCTACTACATGTAGATGAGTGTCCTGGGGTAAGTAAGTCTTATTTTCTGTGACACTCTAAGCTATGGTTGGGCACTTTTGTATAAAGTTCTAAATTTATGTATTCAAACATTTATTTGACTTAACTCAGGATGTTCAACGTTCCTTATTTCAGACAGTCAGTTTCATATTTGGGATAATGCATTTCAATAAATCAATTTTTTTCTTACCTTAAAATTTGACTTTTTTTCCTGTGGGCTGTTAGGCTCGCGGGGGCTGAAAATGCTTAATTTTATTGCGTCATTCTTGGCGCGGACTTTTTTGGCGCAAAAAGTTTTTTCTGTTTCCGGCGTCATACGTGTCGCCGGAAGTTGCGTCATTTTTGACGTTTTTTTGCGCCCAAAGTGTCAGCGTTCTGGATGTGGCGTCATTTTTGGCGCCAAAAGCATTTAGGCGCCAAATAATGTGGGCGTCTTTTTTGGCGCTAAAAAAATATGGGCGTCACTTTTGTCTCCACATTATTTAAGTCTCATTATTTTTTGCTTCTGGTTGCTAGAAGCTTGTTCACTGGCATTTTTTCCCATTCCTGAAACTGTCATTTAAGGAATTTGATCAATTTTGCTTTATATGTTGTTTTTTCTATTACATATTGCAAGATGTCCCAGATTGACACTGAGTTAGAAGATACTTCTGGAAAAACGCTGCCTGGTGCTGGATCTACCAAAGTTAAGTGTATCTGTTGTAAACTTATGGTATCTGTTCCTCCAGCTGTTGTTTGTAATGAATGTCATGACAAACTTGTTAATGCAGATAATATTTCCTTTAGTAATGTTACATTACCTGTTGTATTTCCATCAACATCTTATACTCAGAGTGTTCCTGTTAACATAAGAGATTTTGTTTCTAAATCTATTAAGAAGGCTATGTCTGTTATTCCCCCTTCTAGTAAACGCAAAAGGTTTTTTAAAACTTCTCATTTTTCAGATGAATTTTTAAATGAACATCATCATTCTGATTCTGATAGTGGTTCCTCTGGTTCAGAGGATTCTGTCTCAGAGGTTGATGCTGATAAATCTTCATATTTATTCAAAATGGAATTTATTCGTTCTTTACTTAAAGAGGTTTTAATTGCTTTAGAAATAGAGGATTCTGGTCCTCTTGATACTAAATCTAAACGTTTAAATAAGGTTTTTAAATCTCCTGTAGTTATTCCAGAAGTTTTTCCTGTCCCTGATGCTATTTCTGAAGTAATCTCCAGGGAATGGAATAATTTGGGTAATTCATTTACTCCTTCTAAACGTTTTAAGCAATTATATCCTGTGCCATCTGACAGATTAGAATTTTGGGACAAAATCCCTAAGGTTGATGGGGCTGTCTCTACTCCTGCTAAACGTACTACTATTCCTACGGCAGATAGTACTTCCTTTAAGGATCCTTTAGATAGGAAGATTGAATCCTTTCTAAGAAAAGCTTACTTATGTTCAGGTAATCTTCTTAGACCTGCTATATCTTTAGCGGATGTTGCTGCAGCTTCAACTTTTTGGTTAGAAGCTTTAGCGCAACAAGTAACAGATCATAACTCTCATAGCATTGTTAATCTTCTTTAACATGCTAATAACTTTATTTGTGATGCCATCTTTGATATCATTAGAGTTGATGTCAGGTATATGTATCTAGCTATTTTAGCTAGAAGAGCTTTATGGCTTAAAACTTGGAATGCTGATATGTCTTCTAAGTCAACTTTGCTTTCCCTTTCTTTCCAGGGTAATACATTATTTGGTTCTCAGTTGGATTCTATTATCTCAACTGTTACTGGAGGGAAAGGAACTTTTTTACCACAGGATAAAAAATCTAAAGGTAAATTTAGGTCTAATAATCGTTTTCGTTCCTTTCGTCACAATAAGGAACAAAAGCCTGATCCTTCGCCCTCAGGAGCGGTATCAGTTTGGAAACCATCTCCAGTCTGGAATAAGTCCAAGCCTTTTAGAAAACCAAAACCAGCTCCCAAGTCCACATGAAGGTGTGGCCCTCATTCCAGCTCAGCTGGTAGGGGGCAGATTACGTTTTTTCAAACAAATTTGGATCAATTAAATTCACAATCTTTGGATTCAAAACATTGTTTCAGAAGGGTACAGAATTGGCTTCAAGATAAGGCCTCCTACAAAGAGATTTTTTCTTTCCCGTGTCCCAGTAAATCCAGCAAAGGCTCAAGCATTTCTGAAATGTGTTTCAGAACTAGAGTTGGCTGGAGTAATTATGCCAGTTCCAGTTCTGGAACAGGGACTGGGGTTTTATTCAAATCTCTTCTTTGTACCAAAGAAGGAGAATTCCTTCAGACCAGTTCTGGATCTAAAAATATTGAATCGTTATGTAAGGATACCAACATTCAAAATGGTAACTATAAGGACTATTCTGCCTTTTGTTCAGCAAGGGCATTATATGTCCACAATAGATTTGCAGGATGCATATCTGCATATTCCGATTCATCCAGATCACTATCAGTTTCTGAGATTCTCTTTCCTAGACAAGCATTACCAGTTTGTGGCTCTGCCGTTTGGCCTAGCAACAGCTCCAAGGATTTTTACAAAGGTTCTCGGTGCCCTTCTGTCTGTAATCAGAGAACAGGGTATTGTGGTATTTCCTTATTTGGACGATATCTTGGTACATGCTCAGTCTTCACATTTAGCAGAATCTCATACTAATCGACTTGTGTTGTTTCTTCAAGATCATGGTTGGAGTATCAATTTACCGAAAAGTTCATTGATTCCTCAAACAAGGGTTACCTTTTTAGGTTTCCAGATAGATTCAGTGTCCATGACTCTGTCTCTGACAGACAAGAGACGTCTAAAATTGATCTCAGCTTGTCGAAACCTTCAATCACAATCATTCCCTTCGGTAGCCTTATGCATGGAAATTCTAGGTCTTATGACTGCTGCATCGGATGCGATCCCCTTTGCTCGTTTTCACATGCGACCTCTTCAGCTCTGTATGCTGAACCAGTGGTGCAGGGATTACACAAAGATATCTCAATTAATATCTTTAAAACCGATTGTACGACACTTTCTGACGTGGTGGACAGATCACCATCGTTTAGTTCAGGGGGCTTCTTTTGTTCTTCCGACCTGGACTGTAATTTCAACAGATGCAAGTCTGACAGGTTGGGGAGCTGTTTGGGGGTCTCTGACAGCACAAGGGGTTTGGGAATCTCAGGAGGTGAGATTACCGATCAATATTTTGGAACTCCGTGCAATTTTCAGAGCTCTTCAGTCTTGGCCTCTTCTAAAGAGAGAATCGTTCATTTGTTTTCAGACAGACAATGTCACAACTGTGGCATACATCAATCATCAAGGAGGGACTCACAGTCCTCTTGCCATGAAAGAAGTATCTCGTATACTGGTATGGGCGGAATCCAGCTCCTGTCTAGTTTCTGCGGTTCATATCCCAGGTATAGACAATTGGGAAGCGGATTATCTCAGTCGCCAAACGTTACATCCGGGCGAATGGTCTCTTCACCCAGAGGTATTTCTTCAGATTGTTCAAATGTGGGGTCTTCCAGAAATAGATCTGATGGCTTCTCATCTAAACAAGAAACTTTCCAGGTATCTGTCCAGATCCAGCGATCCTCAAGCAGAAGCAGTGGATGCGTTGTCACTTCCTTGGAAGTATCATCCTGCCTATATCTTTCCGCCTCTAGTTCTTCTTCCAAGAGTAATCTCCAAGATTCTGAAGAAATGCTCGTTTGTTCTGCTGGTGGCTCCAGCATGGCCTCACAGGTTTTGGTATGCGGATCTTATCCGGATGGCCTCTTGCCAACCGTGGACTCTTCCGTTAAGACCAGACCTTCTGTCACAAGGTCCTTTTTTCCATCAGGATCTCAAATCCTTAAATTTAAAGGTATGAAGATTGAACGCTTGATTCTTAGTCAAAGAGGTTTCTCTGACTCTGTGATTAATACTATGTTACAGGCTCGTAAATCCGTATCTAGGGAGATATATTATAGAGTCTGGAAGACTTATATTTCTTGGTGTCTTTCTCATCATTTTTCCTGGCATTCTTTTAGAATTCCGAGAATTTTACAGTTTCTTCAGGATGGTTTGGATAAAGGTTTGTCTGCAAGTTCCTTGAAAGGACAAATCTCTGCTCTTTCTGTTCTTTTTCACAGAAAGATTGCTATTCTTCCTGATATTCATTGTTTTGTACAAGCTTTGGTTCGTATAAAACCTGTCATTAAGTCAATTTCTCCCCCTTGGAGTTTGAATTTGGTTCTGGGGGCTCTTCAAGCTCCTCCGTTTGAACCTATGCATTCTTTGGACATTAAATTACTTTCTTGGAAAGTTTTGTTCCTTTTGGCCATCTCTTCTGCCAGAAGAGTCTCTGAATTATCTGCTCTTTCTTGTGAGTCTCCTTTTCTGATTTTTCATCAGGATAAGGCGGTGTTGCAAACTTCTTTTAAATTTTTACCTAAGGTTGTGAATTCTAACAACATTAGTAGAGAAATTGTGGTTCCTTCATTATGTCCTAATCCTAAGAATTCTAAGGAGAAATCATTGCATTCCTTGGATGTAGTTAGAGCTTTGAAATATTATGTTGAAGCTACTAAGAATTTCCGAAAGACTTCTAGTCTATTTGTTATCTTTTCCGGTTCTAGGAAAGGTCAGAAGGCTTCTGCCATTTCTTTGGCATCTTGGTTGAAATCTTTAATTCATCATGCTTATGTCGAGTAAGGTAAAACTCTGCCTCAAAGGATTACAGCTCATTCTACTAGGTCAGTTTCTACTTCCTGGGCATTTAGGAATGAAGCTTCGGTTGATCAGATTTGCAAAGCAGCAACTTGGTCTTCTTTGCATACTTTTACTAAATTCTACCATTTTGATGTGTTTTCTTCTTCTGAAGCAGTTTTTGGTAGAAAAGTACTTCAGGCAGCTGTTTCAGTTTGATTCTTCTGCTTATAATTTCAGTTTTTTTCATTATAAGATTTAAACTTTGTTTTGGGTGTGGATTATTTTCAGCGGAATTGGCTGTCTTTATTTTATCCCTCCCTCTCTAGTGACTCTTGCGTGGAAGATCCACATCTTGGATAATCATTATCCCATACGTCACTAGCTCATGGACTCTTGCTAATTACATGAAAGAAAACATAATTTATGTAAGAACTTACCTGATAAATTAATTTCTTTCATATTAGCAAGAGTCCATGAGGCCCACCCTTTTTGTGGTGGTTATGATTTTTTTGTATAAAGCACAATTATTCCAATTCCTTATTTTTTATGCTTTCGCACTTTTTGCTTATCACCCCACTTCTTGGCTATGCGTTAAACTGATTTGTGGGTGTGGTGAGGGGTGTATTTATAGGCATTTTGAGGTTTGGGAAACTTTGCCCCTCCTGGTAGGAATGTATATCCCATACATCACTAGCTCATGGACTCTTGCTAATATGAAAGAAATGAATTTATCAGGTAAGTTCTTACATAAATTATGTTTTTTTATTATTTAAGACACCTCAGCTATGGTTTGGCACTTTATGCATTTATATAAAGTTCTAAATATATGTATTGTACTTATATTTGCCATGAGTCAGGTTCATGTATTTCCTTCTGCAGACTGTCAGTTTCATATTTGGGGAAAATGAACATTTTTTAAGAATTTTTTTCTTACCTGGGGTTTAGTCTTTTTTTCAATTGACTACTTCTTGCAAATTGCGGGCGGTATTAGGCCCGCGGGTGCGTCAAATGCTAGACTTTATTGCTTCATTTTTGTCGCGAAAAGTACGTTTATGACGCAACACACGGTTGCGTCATTAGTGACACAAGTGTGTCATTTCCGGTTATTATTGGCGCCAAAAATGTTTTCAGTTACGTTGTGCGTCATACTTGCCGCCAAACTTTTTCATTATTTTAGTACCCCATTGATGTTTGCCTCTTGCCTTTTTCTCTATCAGAGGGCTATGCTTTTTGTATTTTTTCCCATTCCTGAAACTGTCATATAAGGAAATTGATAATTTTGCTTTATATGTTGTTTTTTCTTTTACATTTTGCAAGGTGTCTCAATCTGATCCTGCCTCAGAGGTTTCTGCTGGAACATTGCTGCCTGACATCGGGTCTACCAAAGCTAAGTGCATTTGTTGCAAGATTGTGGAAATTATTTCGCCGAATGTCATTTGTAATAGTTGTCATGATAAACGTTTACATGCAGATAGTGTGTCCATCAGTAATAGTACATTGCCAGTTGCAGTTCCTTCAACTTCTAATGTACATGATATACCTATGAATTTTAAAGAATTTGTTTCTGATTCTATCCAGAAGGCTTTGTCTGCATTTCCACCTTCTAATAAACGTAAAAGGTCTTTAAAAACTTCTCATTCAGTTGATGAAATTTTAAATGACCAACAACATAATAATTTATCCTCCTCTAATCAGGATCTATCTGATTCAGAAGATCCTTCCTCAGACATTGACATTGACAAATTTACTTATTAATTTAAAATAGAGTATATGCGTTCTTTATTAAAAGAAGTGTTAATTACTTTGGATATTGATGTAACCAGTACTCTTGACGTTCAGTCTAATAAACGTTTAAATGCTGTTTTTAAACCTCCTGTGGTTTCTCCAGGGGTTTTTTCTATTCCTTAGTCTATTTCTGATATGATTTCTAGGGAATGGAATAAGCCAGGTACTTCTTTTATTCCTTCTTCAAGGTTTAAAAAATTCTTTATCAGCAAATTCTATAGAGTTTTGGGAAAAAATCCCCAAAGTTGATGGGGCTATTTCTACTCTTGCTAAACGTACCACTATTCCTATGGAAGATAGTACTTCCTTTAAGGATCCTTTAGATAGGAAGCTTGAATCGAATCTAAGAAAGGCCTATTTATATTCAGGTCATCTTCTTAGACCTGCAATTTCTTTGGCTGCGGCTGAATCAACTTTCTGGTTGGAAAATTAAGCGCAACAAGAATTGGATTCTGACATATCTAGCATTATTCGCTTACTGCAATATGCTAATCATTTTATTTGTGATGCCATTTTTGATATTATCAAAATTGATGTTAGATCTATGTCTTTAGCTATATTAGCTAGAAGAGCTTTGTGGCTTAAATCTTGGAATGCTGATATGACATCTAAATCTAGATTACTATCTCTTTCTTTCCAAGGTAATAATTTATTTGGTTCTCAGTTGGATTCTATTATTTCAACTGTCTCTGAGGGAAAGGGAGTTTTTCTGCCTCAGGATAAAAAAACCTAAGGGTAAATCTAAGGCTTCTAACCGTTTTCGTTCCTTTCATCAAAATATGGAACAAAAACTCAATCCTTCCCCAAAGGAATCTGTTTCCAATTAGAAGCCTTCCTCAAACTGGAATAAATCCAAGCCATTTAAGAAACCAAAGTCAGCCCCTAAGTCCGCATGAAGGTGCGGCCCTCATTCCAGCTCAGCTGGTAGGAGGCAGATTAAGGTTTTTCAAGAATGTTGGGATAAATTCTGTCCAAAATCAATGGATTCAGAGCATTGTCTCTCAAGGGTATCGAATAGGATTCAGAGTAAGACCTCCTGTGAGAAGATTTTTTTCTCTCATGTATCCCAGCAAATCCAGTAAAAGCTCAGGCTTTCCTGAAGTGTGTTTCAGACCTGGAGTCTTCAGGGGTAATCATGCCAGTTCCTTTTCAGGAACAAGGTTTGGGGTTTTATTCAAATCTATTCATTTTCCCAAAGAAGGAAAATTTATTCAGACCAGTTCTGGATATGAAAATTTAGAATCGTTATGTAAGAGTACCAACTTTCAGGACAGCAAGGATATTATATGTCCACAATAGACTTGCAGGATGCATACCTTCATATTCCGATTCATCCAGAACATTATCAGTTCCTGAGATTCTCTTTTCTAGACAAGCATTACCAATGTGTTGCTCTTGCATTTGGCCTAGCAACAGCTCCAATAATCTTTTCTAAGGTTCTAGGTGCCCTACTCTCTGTAATCAGTGAACAGGGTATTGCAGTGTTTCCTTATTTGGACGATATCTTGGTACTAGCTCAGTCTTTACGTTCTGCAGAATCTCACACAAATCAACTAGTGTTGTTTCTTTGGAAACATGGTTGGAGGATCAATTTACCAAAAAGTTTCTTGCTTCCTCAGACAAGGGTCACCTTTTTAGGCTACCAGATAGATTCAGTGTCCATGACTCTGTCTCTACTAGACAAGAGACATTTAAAATTGGTTGCAGCCTGCCAGCACCTTCAGTCTCAGTCATTCCCTTCAGTGGCTATGTGCATGGAAGTTTTAGGTCTCAGCATCGGACGTGATCCCCTTTGCTCGTTTTCACATGAGACCTCTTCAGCTTTGTATGCTGAACCAATGGTGCAGGGATTATACAAAGATATCACAATATCCCTAAATCCCAATGTACGACACTCTCTGACATGGTGGATAGATCACCATCGTTTAGTTCAATGGGCTTCTTTTGTTCAACCAACTTGGACTGTGATAACAACAGTGTGAGTCTTTCAGGTTGGGGAGCTGTTTGGGGATCTCTGACAGCACAAGGGGTTCGGAAATCTCAAGAGGCAAGATTACCAATAAATATTTTAGAACTCCGTGCAATTCTCAGAGCTCTTCAGTTTTGGCCTCTGTTAAAGAAAGAACTGTTCATTTGTTTTCAGACAGACAATATCACAACAGTGGCATATGTCAAGCATCAGGGTGGGACTCACAGTCCCCAAGCTATGAAAGAAGTATCTCGGATACTTGCTTGGGCGGAATCCAGCTCCTGTCTAATCTCTGCGGTGCATATCCCAGGTGTAGACAATTGGGAGGCGGATTATCTCTGCCGTCAGACTTTACATCCAGGGGAGTGGTCTCTCCATCCAGATGTATTTTCTCAGATTGTTCAGATGTGGGGTCTTCCAGAGATAGATCTCATGGCCTCTCATCTAAACAAGAAACTTTCCAGATACCTGTCCAGGTCCAGGGATGTTCAGGCGGAAGCAGTGGATGCGTTGACACTTCCTTGGTGTTATCAACCTGCTTATATCTTCCCGCCTCTAGTTCTCCTTCCAAGAGTGATCTCCAAAATCATCATGGAACAATCGTTTGTGTTGCTGGTGGCTCCAGCATGGCCACACAGGTTTTGGTATGCGGATCTGGTTCGGATGTCCAGTTTCCAGCCTTGGCCACTTCCGTTAAGACTGGACCTACTATCTCAAGGTCAGTTTTTCCATCAGGATCTGAAATCATTAAATTTGAAGGTATGGAAATTGAACGCTTAGTTCTAAGTCATAGAGGTTTCTCTGACTCAGTGATTAATACTATGTTACAGGCTCGTAAATCTGTCTCTAGAAAGATTTGCTATAGAGTTTGGAAGACTTACATTTCATGGTGTTCTTCTCATAAATTCTCTTGGCATTCTTTTAGAATTCCTAGAATTTTACAGTTTCTTCAGGATGGTTTGGATAAGGGTTTGTCTGCAAGTTCCTTGAAGGGACAAATCTCTGCTCTTTCTGTTTTATTTCACAGAAATATTGCTATACTTCCTGATATTCACTGTTTCTCTTGCAAGATGTATCGAGTCCACGGATTTATCCATACTTGTGGGATATTCTCCTTCCTAACAGGAAGTGGCAAAGAGAGCACCCACAGCAGAGCTGTCTATATAGCTCCTCCCTTAGCTCCACCCCCCCCATTCATTCTCTTTGCCTACTCTAATGCTAGGAAGGGTAAAGTGAGTGTGGTGACAAAAATTTTAGTTTTTATTTTCTCAAGCAAAAGTTTGTTATTTTAAATGGTACCGGTATGTACTATTCACTCTCTGGAAGAAAAGGGATGAAGATTTCTGCAAGGAGGATGATGATCTTAGCACTTTGTAACTAAGATCCACTGCTGTTCTCACTAAGGCTGAGGAGTACCGGAAAACTTCATTTGGGGGAATGGTTTGCATGCTAAGCTGCATTGAGGTATGTTCAGTAAAAAATTTTCTAGACAGACTGTAATAATTCTAGAAAAGGCTGGCAATATCCCCATGAGGGAAGGGTAAGCTGTATTCAGACACTTAGTATGGAATCCCAGTTTGCATAAAGGGCTAATTTGTTACTGGTGACACTTTAAGAAAAAACGTTTTTCTTTTTATTTTACACAACGTTTTTTGAGGGACTTTAAGGGGTCATTGTGGTTTATTTAAAGGTTATTAACCCACAGGGCTAGTTTAAAAACACTTTGGTGTGTTTCTTTTAGGCCCCACTAACATCGAGTGAGGTGGGAGGGGCCTATTTTCGCACCTGAGTTGCACAGTTTCTTTTACTCTGAAGACATCCAGCTGCTTTTCCAGAGGGTCTTGCTGTGTTTGAGGGCCTAAAAGAAGTTTTTTCCCCCACAAATCTAGCCTAAAGGGCAGGTAGGCGCCACAGCAGAGCTGTGGCAAGGTGCTGAACGTTTTTATCCGTTTTTTTGACGTTTTGTCAATCCGGTTTTTACATTAAGGGGTTAATCGTTTATTTGTCTGGCTGTGCAAACTTATTAAGGCTTTATGATTCTACTGTAAAAATTTCGTAAAGTTTCCTGTTTTTTTACTCTGTTTTGCAGAGTTTGCATCTTTTTTTTCTCTTAAAGGCCAAGTACTGTTTTTTTCTAAGTATTATTTACTTTGAATAAAGTGTTTTCCAAGCTTACTTTCATTACTAGCCTGTTTAACATGTCTGACATCAAGGAAAATCCTTGTTCAATGTGTTTAGAAGCCATTGTGGAACCTCCTCTTAGAATGTGTTCTACTTGTACTGATATGTCTATAAATTATAAAGAGCATATTATAGCACTTAAACATATAGCAATAGATGATTCTCAGACAGAAGGAAATGAGGATTTGCCATCTAGCTCTCCCCAAATGTCACAACCAGTAACGCCCGCACAAGTAACGCCAAGTACCTCTAGTGCGTTAACTTAATTTACTTTACAAGACATGGCCACAGTTATGAATACAACCCTCGCAGAGGTTTTATATAAACTGCCTGGAAAGCGTGACAGCTCTGGGTTAAGAACAAATGCTAAGCCTTCTGACGCTTTAGTAGCAGTATCCGATATACCCTCACAATGTTCTGAAGTAGGGGTAAGGGATTTGCCATCTGAGGGAGAGATTTCTGATTCAGGAAAGACGCTCCCTCAGACAGATTCTGATATGACGGCCTTTAAATTTAAGCTTAAACACCTCCGCTTGTTGCTTAGGGAGGTATTAGCGACTCTATGACCCTATAGTGGTCCCAGAGAAATTGTGTAAAATGGAAAAATACTTAGAGGTTCCTGTTTACGCTGATGTTTTTCCAGTCCCTAAGAGGATTGCGAATATTGTTACTAAGGAGTGGGATAGACCAGGTATACCGTTCGCTCCCCCTCCTGTTTTTAAGAAAATGTTTCCCATATCTGACACCATGCGGGACTCGTGGCAGACGGTTCCTAAGGTGGAGGGAGCTATTTCTACTCTCGCTAAGCGTACAACTATACCTATCGAGGACAGTTGTGCTTTCAAAGATCCTATGGATAAAAAATTAGAGGGTCTCCTAAAGAAAATTTTTGTTCATCAAGGTTTTCTTCTCCAACCTATTGCGTGCATTGTTCCTGTAACTACTGCAGCTGCTTTCTGGTTCGAGGCTCTTCAGATGGAGACTCCATTAGAAGATATTATGGATAGAATTAAGGCACTTAAGTTGGCTAATTCTTTCATTACAGATGCCGCTTTCCAACTGGCTAAATTAGCGGCAAAGAATTCAGGTTTTGCCATTTTAGCACGCAGGGCGTTATGGCTTAAGTCCTGGTCTGGTGATGTGTCATCAAAATCAAATTTTTTGAACATCCCTTTCAAAGGAAAGACCCTATTCGGGCCTGAACTGAAAGAGATTATTTCAGACATCACTGGAGGGAAAGGCCATGCCCTCCCTCAGGATAAAACAAATAAGATGAGGACCAAACAAAATAATTTTCGTTCCTTTCGGAACTTCATGGGTGGTCCCGCTTCAGCTTCCCCTGCTTCAAAGCAAGAGGGGAATTTTGCCCAATCCAAGTCAGTTTGGAGACCTAACCAGGCTTGGAACAAGGGTAAACAGGCCAAGAAGCCTGCTGCTGCCTCCAAGACAGCATGAAGGGGTAGCCCCCGATCCGGGACCGGATCTAGTAGGGGGCAGACTCTCTCTCTTCGCTCAGCCTTGGGCAAGAGATGTTCATGATTCCTGGGCTTTAGAAATTGTGTCCCAGGCATATTTTCTGGACTTCAGACTCCCTCACAAGGGGGAGATTTCACGTTTCTCAATTGTCTGCAAACCAGACAAAGAGAGAGGCGTTCTTACACTGTGTAGAACACCTACATACCATGGGAGTGATCCGCCCAGTTCCAAAAGCGGAACAAGGTTTAGGTTTTTACTCAAACCTTGGATCTCAAAATTCTAAACAAATTCCTCAGAGTACCATCATTCAAGATGGAGACTATTCGGACTATTCTACCTCTGATCCAGGATGGTCAATATATGACTACCGTGGACTTAAAGGATGCGTATCTACACATCCCTATTCACAGAGATCATCATCAATTCCTCAGATTCGCCTTTCTGGACAGGCATTATCAGTTTGTGGCCCTTCCCTTCGGGTTTGCCACGGCTCCCAGAATTTTCACAAAGGTGCTAGGGTACCTTTTGGCAGTTCTAAGACCGCGGGGCATAGCAGTGGCGCCTTATCTAGACGACATCTTAATTCAGGCGTCGACTTTCCAGCTAACCAAGTCTCACACGGACATCGTGTTGGCTTTTCTGAGATCTCACGGGTGGAAGGTGAACATAAAAAAGAGTATTCTCTTCCCTCTCACAAGAGTTTCCTTCCTAGGGACTCTGATAGACTCGGCAGAAATGATAATATTTCTGACGGAGGTCAGAAAATCAAAACTCTTAACCACTTGCCGAGCTCTTCATTCCATTCCTCGGCTATCAGTGGCTCAGTGTATGGAGGTAATCGGACTCATGGTAGCGGCAATGGACATAATTCTTTTTGCCCGCCTACACCTCAGACCACTGCAACTATGCATGCCCAAACAGTGGAATGGGGATTATGCAGATTTATCTCCTCAAATACATCTGGATCAGATTCTCTTCTCTGGTGGTTGTCTCAGGACCACCTGTCTCAGGGAATGTGTTTCCGCAGGCCAGAGTGGCTCATTGTAACTACAAATGCCAGCCTGCTAGGCTGGGGTGCAGTCTGGGACTCCCTGAAAGCACAGGGCTTATGGTCTCGGGAGGAAACTCTCCTCCCGATAAACATTCTAGAACTGAGAGCGATATTCAATGCGCTTCAGGCGTGGCCTCAGCTAGCTGCGGCCAAATTCATCAGGTTCCAGTCGGACAACATCACAACTGTAGCTTATATCAATCATCAAGGAGGAACACAGAGTTCTCTAGCGATGATGGAGTAACCAAAATAATCCGATGGCCGGAGACTCACTCTTGCCATCTTTCAGCAATTCAATACCCAGGGGTAGAGAACTGGGAGGCGGATTTCCTAAGTCGTCAGACTTTTCATCCGGGGGAGTGGGAACTCCATCCGGAAGTATTTGCCCAGCTGACTCAGCTATGGGGCACACCAGAATTGGATCTGATGGCGTCCCGTCAGAACGCCAAGCTTCCTTGTTACGGGTCCAGGTCCTGGGATCCCCAGACGGTACTGATAGATGCTCTAGCAGTGCCCTGGTCCTTCAATCTGGCCTATGTATTTCCACTGTTTCCTCTCCTCCCACGTCTGGTTGCCAGAATCAAGCAGGAGAGAGCTTCATTGATTCTGATAGCACCTGCATGGCCACGCAGGACTTGGTATGCAGACCTAGTGGACATGTCATCTGTTCCACCGTGGACAATGAGGCGGGACCTTCTAATCCAAGGTCCATTCAAGCATCCAAATTTAATTTCTCTGCGTCTGACTGCTTGGAGATTGAACGCCTGATTTTATCAAAGCGTGGTTTCTCTGAGTCGGTCATTGATACCCTGATTCAAGCTAGAAAGCCTGTCACCAGGAAAATCTATCATAAGATTTGGCGCAAATATCTTTATTGGTGTTTGAATCATGGAGTAAGATTAGGATTCCTAGAATATTGTCTTTTCTCCAAGAAGGATTGGAGAAGGGATTATCAGCTAGCTCCTTAAAGGGACAGATTTCTGCTTTGTCTATTCTTTTACTCAAGCATCTGGCAAATGTCCCAGACGTTCAAGCATTTAGTCAGGCTTTAGTCAGAATCAAGCCTGTATTCAAACCTGTTGCTCTGCCATGGAGCCTAAACTTAGTTCTTAAAGTTCTTCAAGGGGTTCCGTTTGAACCTATGCATTCCATAGATATTAAGCTTCTATCTTGGAAAGTTCTGTTTTTAGTAGCTATCTCTTTGGCTCGAAGAGTTTCTGAGTTATCTGCTTTACAGTGTGACTCACCTTATCTTGTTTTCCATGCAGATAAGGTGGTTTTGCGTACCAAACCTGGATTCCTTCCTAAGGTTGTTTCTAATAGGAATATCAATCAGGAAATTGTTGTTCCTTCACTGTGTCCTAATCCTTCTTCATAGAAGGAACGTCTGTTGCACAATCTTGATGTGGTTCGTGCTTTAAAGTTATACTTACAAGCAACCAAAGATTTACGTCAAACATCTTCATTGTTTGTTGTTTATTCTGGTAAGCGGAGAGGCCAAAAGGCTACGGCTACCTCTCTTTTTGACTGAAAAGCATCATCCGTTTGGCTTATGAGACTGCTGGCCAGCAGCCTCCTTAAAGGATTACTGCTCATTCTACTAGAGCAGTGGCTTCCACATGGGCTTTTAAAAATGAGGCTTCTGTTGAACAGATTTGTAAGGCGGCGACTTGGTCTTCGCTTCATACTTTTTCCAAATTTTGCAAATTTGATACTTTTGCTTCTTCGGAGGCTATTTTTGGGAGAAAGGTTCTACAAGCAGTGGTGCCTTCCGTTTAAGGTACCTGTCTTGTCCGTCCCTTCATCCGTGTCCTAAAGCTTTGGTATTGGTATCCCACAAGTATGGATGAATCCGTGGATTCGATACATCTTGCAAGAGAAAACAGAAGTTATGCTTACCTGATAAATTTCTTTATCTTGCGATGTATCGAGTCCACGGCCCGCCATGTCTGTTTAAGACAGGTAGTATATTTTTATTTAAAAAACTTCAGTCACCTCTGCACCCTATAGTTTCTCCTTTTCTCTTGTTAAGTATAGTCAGTCCACGGGTCATCCATTACTTATGGGATTATATCTCCTTCCCAACAGGAAGTTGCAAGAGGATCACCCAAGCAGAGTTGCTATATAGCTCCTCCCCTCACATGTCATATCCAGTCATTCTCTTGCAACTCAACATAGATAGGTCGTTGTGAGAGGTCTGTGGTGTTTTTAAACTTAGTTTATGTCTTCAATCAAAAGTTTGTTATTTTAAATGGCACCGGAGTGTGCTGTTTGTTCTCAGGCAGTATTAGAAGAAGAATCTGCCTGCGTTTTCTATGATCTTAGCAGAAGTAACTAAGATCCACTGGCTGTTTCTCGCACATTCTGAGGAGTGAGGTAACTTCAGAAAGGGGAATAGCATGCGGGGTCCCCCTGCAAACGAGGTATGTGCAGTAAATTACTTTTCTAAGGTATGGAATTGACTAGAAAATACTGCTGTTACCAATGTAATGTAAGTACAGCCTTGAATGCAGTGGTAGCGACTGGTATTAGGCTGATGAGTGTACGTGCACTGAAGTATTTTTCTAGGGAATGGAATTTGTCTAAGAAAATACTGTTAATGCTGAAGTAATGTTTGAGCCTTAACTGCAGTAAAAGCGACTGATAGCAGGCTTATTAATAACACTTCATAATCTTTTAATGTTCAAAACGTTTACTGGCATGTTAATCGTTTTTTGTGAGGTACTTGGTGATAAAACTTATTGGGGCATGATTTTTCCACATGGCTAACGTTTATTTCTGCATAGAAACAGTTAACTGAGATTTCCCACTGTTGTAATATGAGTGGGAGGGGCCTATTTTAGCGCTTTTTTGCGCAGTAAAAATTCAGTCACAGTATTCCTACTTCATCCTCCATGATCCAGGACGTCCCTAGAGAGCTCAGGGGTCTTCAAAATTCATTTTGAGGGAGGTAATCAGTCACAGCAGACCTGTGACAGTGTGCTTGACTGTGATAAAAACCTTATTTGTTAAATTGATATCCGTTTTTGGGTATTAAGGGGTTAATCATCCATTTGCTGGTGGGTGCAATCCTTTGCTAATGTAATTCATTTACTGTGAAATTTTGGTTGCTATAACTGATTTGGTTCATTGTTATTTCAACTGTGGAAGCTTTTTGTGCTTCTTAAAGGCGCAGTAGCGTTTTTTATATTGCTTGTAAATTTATTGGAAAGTATTTTCCAAGCTTGCTAGTCTCATTGCTAGTCTGTTTAAACATGTCTGACACAGATGAATCTGCTTGTTCACTATGTTTGAAGGCCAATGTGGAGCCCCATAGAAATTTGTGTACTAAATGCATTGATGCCACTTTAAATAAAAGTCAATCTTTACATGTAAAGAAATTATCACCAGACAAAGAGGGGGAAGTTATGCCGACTAACTCTCCTCACGTGTCAGTACCTTCGCCTCCCGCTCAGGAGGTGCGTGATATTGTGGCGCCAAGTACATCAGAGAGGCCCATACAAATCACTTTGCAAGACATGGCTACTGTTATGACCGAGGTTTTATCTAAATTGCCAGAATTAAGAGGCAAGCGCGATTGCTCGGGGTTAAGGACAGAGCGCGCTGATGATGGGAGAGCCATGTCTGATACTGCGTCACAATTTGCAGAACATGAGGACGGAGAGCTTCATTCTGTGGGTGACGGATCTGATCCAGGGAGACTGGATTCAGAGATTTCTAATTTTAAATTTAAGCTTGAAAACCTCCGTGTACTGCTAGGGGAGGTATTAGCAGCTCTGAATGATTGTAACACGGTTGCAATTCCAGAGAAATTGTGTAGGCTGGATAGATACTATGCGGTACCGGTGTGTACTGACGTTTTTCCTATACCTAAGAGGCTTACAGAGATTATTAGCAAGGAGTGGGATAGGCCCGGTGTGCCCTTTTCCCCCTCCTATATTTAGGAAAATGTTTCCAATAGATGCCACCACACGGGACTTATGGCAGACGGTCCCTAAGGTGGAGGGAGCAGTTTCTACTTTGGCTAAGCGTACCACTATCCCGGTGGAGGATAGTTGTGCTTTTTCAGATCCAATGGATAAAAAATTAGAAGGTTACCTTAAGAAATTTTTTGTTCAACAAGGTTTTATCTTACAGCCCCTTGCATACATTGCGCCTGTCACTGCCGCTGCGGCATTCTGGTTTGAGTCTCTGGAAGAGGCCATTCACACAGCTCCATTGGATGAGATTATGAACAAGCTTAAAGCACTTAAGCTAGCTAACGCATTTGTTTCTGATGCTGTTGTACATTTAACCAAATTAACGGCTAAGAACTCTGGTTTCGCCATCCAAGCGCGCAGAGCACTATGGCTTAAATCATGGTCAGCTGACGTGACTTCTAAATCTAAATTGCTTAATATTCCTTTCAAAGGGCAGACCTTGTTCGGGCCCGGCTTGAAAGAAATTATTGCTGACATTACTGGGGGTAAAGGTCATACTCTTCCTCAGGACAAGGCCAAATCAAAGGCCAAACAGTCTAATTTTCGTGCCTTTCGTAACTTCAAGGCAGGAGCAGCATCAACTTCCTCAACTCCAAAACAGGAAGGAACTGTTGCTCGTTACAGACAGGGCTGGAAAGCTAACCAGTCCTGGAACAAGGGCAAGCAGGCCAGAAAACCTGCTTCTGCCCCTAAGACAGCATGAAGAAAGGGCCCCCTATCCGGAAACGGATCTAGTGGGGGGCAGACTATCTCTCTTCGCCCAGGTTTGGGCAAGAGATGTCCAGGATCCCTGGGCGTTGGAGATCATATCTCAGGGATACCTTCTGGACTTCAAAGCTTCTCCTCCACAAGGGAGATTTCATCTTTCAAGGTTATCAGCAAACCAAATAAAGAAAGAGGCGTTTCTACACTATGTACAAGACCTCTTATTAATGGGGGTGATCCACCCAGTTCCGCGGACGGAACAAGGGCAAGGATTTTACTCAAATCTGTTTGTGGTCCCCAAGAAAGAGGGAACCTTCAGACCAATCTTGGACCTAAAGATCTTAAACAAATTCCTAAGAGTTCCATCATTCAAAATGGAAACTATTCGAGCCATCCTACCCATGATCCAAGAGGGTCAATACATGACCACAGTGGACTTAAAGGATGCCTACCTTCACATACCGATTCACAAAGATCATTATCGGTACCTAAGATTTGCCTTTATTGACAGGCATTACCAGTTTGTAACTCTTCCCTTCGGGTTGGCTACGGCCCCGAGAATCTTTACAAAGGTTCTGGGCTCTCTCCTGGCGGTACTAAGACCGCGAGGCATAGCGGTGGCTCCGTACCTAGACGACATTCTGATACAAGCATCAAGTTTTCAAATTGCCAAGTCTCACACAGAGAAAGTTCTGGCGTTTCTGAGGTTGCATGGGTGGAAGGTGAACGTGGAAAAGAGTTCTCTATTACCACTCACAAGGGTTCCCTTCCTAGGAACTCTTATAGATTCTGTAGAGATGAAAATTTACCTGACGGAGTCCAGGTTATTAAAGCTTCAGAATACTTGCCGTGCCCTTCATTCCATTCCACACCCGTCAGCAGCTCAGTGCATGGAAGTAATCGGCTTAATGGTTGCGGCAATGGACATAGTACCATTTGCGCGCCTTCATCTCAGACCACTGCAATTGTGCATGCTCAGTCAGTGGAATGGGGATTACTCAGATTTGTCCCCTCTACTAAATCTGGATCAAGAGACCAGAGATTGTCTTCTATGGTGGCTTTCTCGGCCCCATCTGTCCAAGGGGATGACCTTTCGCAGGCCAGATTGGACTATTGTAACAACAGACGCCAGCCTTCTAGGTTGGGGCGCAGTCTGGAATTCCCTGAAGGCTCAGGGATCATGGACTCAGGAGGAGAAACTCCTCCCAATAAATATTCTGGAGTTAAGGGCAATATTCAATGCTCTTCTAGCTTGGCCTCAGTTAGCAACTCTGAGGTTCATCAGATTTCAGTCGGACAACATCACGACTGTGGCTTACATCAACCATCAAGGGGGAACCAGGAGTTCCCTAGCGATTTTGGAAGTCTCAAAGATAATTCGCTGGGCAGAGTCTCACTCTTGCCACCTGTCAGCGATCTACATCCCAGGCGTGGAGAACTGGGAGGCGGATTTTCTAAGTCGCCAGACTTTTCATCCGGGGGAGTGGGAACTTCATCCGGAGGTCTTCACTCAATTGATTCATCGTTGGGGCAAACCAGATCTGGATCTCATGGCGTCTCGCCAGAACGCCAAGCTTCCTTGTTACGGATCCAGATCCAGGGACCCGGGAAGTGCGCTGATAGATGCTCTGACAGCCCCTTGGGTCTTCAACATGGCTTATGTGTTTCCACCATTCCCGATGCTGCCTCGACTGATTGCCAAGATCAAACAGGAGAGAGCATCTGTGATTTTGGTAGAGCCTGCGTGGCCACGCAGGACCTGGTATGCAGACCTAGTGGACATGTCGTCCTGTCCACCATGGTCGCTGCCTCTGAGGCAGGACCTTCTAATTCAGGGTCCTTTCAACCATCCAAATCTAATTTCTCTGAGACTGACTGCATGGAGATTGAACGCTTGATTCTATCAAAGCGTAGGTTCTCTGAGTCGGTTATTGATACTTTAATACAGGCTCGGAAACCTGTTACCAGAAAAATTTACCATAAGATATGGCGTACATATTTATATTGGTGCGAATCCAAGAGTTACTCATGGAGTAAGGTTAGGATTCCTAGGATATTGTTTTTTCTACAAGAGGGTTTAGAAAAGGGCTTATCTGCTAGTTCGTTAAAGGGACAGATTTTGGCTCTGTCTATTCTTCTACACAAACGTCTGGCAGAAGTTCCAGATGTTCAGGCTTTTTGTCAGGCTTTGGCTAGGATTAAGCCTGTGTTTAAGACTGTTGCTCCGCCGTGGAGCTTAAACTTAGTTCTTAACGTTTTGCAAGGTGTTCCATTTGAACCCCTTCATTCCATTGATATCAAGCTGTTATCTTGGAAAGTTCTGTTTTTGATGGCTATTTCCTCGGCTCGAAGAGTCTCTGAGTTATCTGCCTTACATTGTGATTCTCCTTATCTAATTTTTCATTCAGACAAGGTAGTTCTGCGTACTAAACCTGGGTTCTTACCTAAGGTAGTTTCTAACAGGAATATCGATCAAGAGATTGTTGTTCCATCTTTGTGTCCTAACCCTTCTTCAAAGAAGGAACGACTTTTGCATAATCTGGACGTAGTCCGTGCCCTGAAGTTCTATTTGCAGGCAACTAAGGATTTTCGTCAAACTTCTTCTCTGTTTGTCGTTTACTCTGGACAGAGGAGAGGTCAAAAGGCTTTGGCTACCTCTCTCTCTTTTTGGCTTCGTAGCATAATACGTTTAGCCTATGAGACGGCTGGACAGCAGCCTCCTGAAAGAATTACAGCTCATTCCACTAGAGCTGTGGCTTCCACCTGGGCCTTTAAGAATGAGGCCTCTGTTGAACAGATTTGCAAGGCTGCAACTTGGTCTTCACTTCACACTTTTTCGAAATTTTACAAATTTGACACTTTTGCTTCTTCGGAGGCTATTTTTGGGAGAAAGGTTCTTCAGGCAGTGGTTCCTTCCGTTTAAAGTTCCTGCCTTGTCCCTCCAATCATCCGTGTACTTTTTGCTTTGGTATTGGTATCCCATAAGTAATGGATTACCCGTGGACTGACTACACTTAACAAGAGAAAACATAATTTATGCTTACCTGATAAATTTATTTCTCTTGTAGTGTAGTCAGTCCACGGCCCGCCCTGTCTTTAAGGCAGGTTTAAATTTTAATTAAACTCCAGTCACCACTGCACCCTATGGTTTCTCCTTTCTCGTCTTGTTTCGGTCGAATGACTGGATATGACATGTGAGGGGAGGAGCTATATAGCAACTCTGCTTGGGTGATCCTCTTGCAACTTCCTGTTGGGAAGGAGATATAATCCCATAAGTAATGGATGACCCGTGGACTGACTACACTACAAGAGAAATAAATTTATCAGGTAAGCATAAATTATGTTTTTCTTCCTAGCCTTCGGTCGAATGACTGGGGGGGGTGGAGCTAAGGGAGGAGCTATATAGACAACTCGGCTGTGGGTGCTCTCTTTGCCACTTCCTGTTAGGAAGGAGAATATCCCACAAGTATGGATGAATCTGTGGACTCGATACATCGCAAGAGAAAGAAATTCATCAGGCAAGCATAAATTCTGTTTTTGTACAGGCTTGAGTTCGTATTAAGCCTGTCATTAAATCAATTTCTCCTCCTTGGAGTCTTAATTTGGTTTTGAAGGATTTACAGGCTCCTCAATTTGAGCCTATGCATTCTTTGGACATTAAACTACTTTCTTTGAAAGTTTTGTTCCTTTTGGCAATCTCTTCTGCTAGAAGAGTTTCTGAGATATCTGCTCTTTCTTGTGAGTCTCCTTTTCTGATTTTTCATCAGGATAAGGCAGTTTTGCAGACTTCTTTTCAATTTTTACTTAAGGTTGTGAATTCTAACAACATTAGTAGAGAAATTGTTGTCCCTTCCTTGTGTCCTAATACTAAGAATTCTTTGGAAAGATCCTTACATTCTTTGGATGTGGTAAGAGCTTTGAAATATTATGTGGAAGCTACTAAAGATTTCAGGAAGAATTCAAGTCTATTTGTTTTATTTTCTGGTCCTAGGAAAGGTCAGAAGGCTTCTGCTATTTCCTTGGCTTCTTGGTTGAAACTTTTGATTCATCAAGCTTATTTGGAGTCGGGTCAGGCCCCGCCTCAGAGAATTACAGCTCATTCTACTAGATCAGTCTCCACTTCGTGGGCCTTTAAGAATGAAGCTTCAGTTGATCAGATTTGCAAAGCGGCAACTTGGTCCTCTTTGCATACATTTACTAAATTCTACCGTTTTTATGTATTTGCTTCTTCAGAAGCAGTTTTTGGTAGAAAAGTTCTTCAGGCAGCTGTTTCAGTTTGATTCTTCTGCTTTTGATTTAATTTTTTTTCTTTCATTTATGAAAATAAACTTATTTTTTGGGTTGTGGATTAATTTTTTCAGCGGAAAATGGCTGTTTTTATTTTTATCCCTCCCTCTCTAGTGACTCTTAGGTATTGCTATCCCATACGTCACTAGCTCATGGACTCTTGCCAATTACATGAAAGAAAACATAATTTATGTAAGAACTTACCTGATAAATTCATTTCTTTCATATTGGCAAGAGTCCATGAGGCCCACCCTTTTTATGGTGGTTATGATTTTTTTTATAAAGCACAATTATTTCCAAATTTCTTTTGTTGATGCTTTTTACTCCTTTCTTTATCACCCCACTGCTTGGCTATTCGTTAAACTGAATTGTAGGTGTGGTGAGGGGTGTATTTTTAGACATTTTGAGGTTTGGGAATCTTTGCCCCTCCTGGTAGGATTGTATATCCCATACGTCACTAGCTCATGGACTCTTGCCAATATGAAAGAAATGAATTTATCAGGGAAGTTCTTACATAAATTATGTTATTTAAGCCAAAGAGGTTGCACCATAAGGCACATCAACTATACATGATAAGCGTCACCTATCTGTCCACACCCCCTTCAACAGTTCGGGTACAAGGCAGGAAACATTTTATAAAATACCCTGACTCAAACGTCGGGATCTAGGTGGCGCCAAACTTGTGATATTTAGCACTATGTAAAAATCCAACCATGTACAACAAAAGTGAAATGTATAGTCCAAAAAAATGACTGAAATCTCGGGCAACAAATCAGAGGGTGTCCAAAATC
The DNA here is from genome assembly GCF_027579735.1 of Bombina bombina. Taxonomy (NCBI): domain Eukaryota; kingdom Metazoa; phylum Chordata; class Amphibia; order Anura; family Bombinatoridae; genus Bombina; species Bombina bombina. Next base: position 731,738,108 of record NC_069500.1, on the reverse strand, counting down.
AGGTGTCCAAAATCAGGTATCCCAAATGCAAACTCTGCAATAGCCGTCTCGAATAGACCTCGGGCAGCTCTTCTTCAACATTCCACGTCATCTATTAACAAAAAAGACTAGAAGGTGCCTTCTAGTGAAGAATATCAAAAAATGGTAACCAATTTTCCCAGAATCAAGATACTCACAATGGGAGCAGCACTCGAGTGTGTTGTTAAGGGCATGCTGAGTGATTTCAGTGACTCAGATCACTGCTCCAATGTGTCAGGATTTCAGAATATGGCTGAGAAACACGCTACATGTGTTTGGGCTACTCCACAAGCCTGTGATTTTAATGTTGTTCTAAATATTAAATTAAAGTTTTTTACAACATATCCAAGCTGGAGCATTTTGATTGGAGGATAGAGGTGATTATCCGGATCTTTTCTAGGTGCTGCTCCGATTGTGAGTACCTTGATTCTAGGGAAATTGATGACCCTTTTAATTTGATATTCTGCACTAGGAAGTGCTTTCTTGTCTGTATGTTGAGAAAACTTTATGTAACGTAAGGGGTACAAGATGTCATCTAATTAACAGCTTCTAATAAATCTCAAATAGGATAACACAATGTACAGCAGTTTTAGTAAACCGGATGGCTTTACGCCACCTATTAGAATGGAATTTAGCGTTCCAGTCTGTCTCCCAAGCTCTAATATAGTGCATTTTAATAAGATGTGGGCAATTTAATAGACATTTATAGCTTTTTATCATTTTTTTAAAGAACATTGTAGTCATTGTTATCTTCGATTCATCTGAAATATGTCAATTTTGCAGTTTATACATTTGGATGTTCCAGACAGTCCTGGGTAAGCCAATATTTTCCTACTTGAATGCAGACCCATACCCTCTCTACCTGTAGATCCTTGGCAGTTATTTTAATGAACTATTGAACATTAGAAGAATGTGCACAATTGACACGGCCATATTTCATTCAAGTTTCAATAACAGCATTCTTTCAGGCAAAACAATATTTTCATTGTTCTAATGCTATTCATTTCTATGTATGATGAAACATTTTTGAGTACAATATTCTATTTAGACTTCATTCAATAATGGCTGTTTCTGACATACTATTTAGTTGAATCTTTGTGCTTTTTCTGACACAATGTTTAGCCTAAGAAGTCCTTCAGGGTGTCCTTTCAGCATACTCATGTGTAATTTTGTTTTCATAGTTCTATGGCTGGCTCTTTTACTGTTACATTATAGTTGAAGCACTGTGATTACACTTGAACTTCATGCTTCTTGCCAGGCAGGTATGTGGCTGCTATCTGGTTGTCTGTTTCACACCCTTCCTTTAGATTGCTTTGTTCTCAAAACACATGGTAATTATTAACTATGTGAGTCCAAATAAAGTGAAGTCAAATTTAAAAAATAAATAAATGTATCTGTCTTGGCTTATATGCTTTTCAGGATCATTTAAATCCCTTAATGGACATACTCTACGGCTGAGAGGTTCTCCAAATGGTAAAGGAGTGGTAATTTGTTATTTAGAGGAGGGGAATCTCATCTGCTAAGTAAACACTAATATTTTAATATAAAATGTTTGTTATACATCGTAAAACAACTTTGCAATATATTTTCATTATTATTTTTGTCCCCTTTTCATGTAATTTAACTCTGCAACAATGTGACAGGCTTGTAAAATCACCCTGCTGACTTCTCAAGGCTAACCCGGCTACTTACTATTCCGTAATTAGCTTTAATTGATAACAATGAGAAAACAATAAACTTTATACTAGCAATATGACTGTGACTAACCTTGTTGTCTAAAACCCGTATTCTCTCCTCCAATGGAGGCGCGTGGTGGGTGGAGTTTAGCTAATGAAAAACAATACAGCAAATAAGATGTTTATCTGTTCTAAAATGTTAAGACTTGGCTGATATTATTATATAGAAATGTCTTGTAATTACAAGGCGTTTACTGTCCCTTTTAATTAGGTTATAAGCCATGATATGGGAAAGTCTTTATTTAATTTCTGATATTATTACATTGACCGAGGATAAAGAGTTATCCAGTTTTGAATTTTAGCATAGAAATCTATTGAAAGTCTTCATGTTTCTATCGTGTAGAGATGGCAGTGTTTCCAATTGCATATTGCACAACCGCACTGTTTGCTAAAGCGTCACATTCTTTAGAGGAAGTTCAGAATAGAACTCATCTGTGCTAAGTGTAAATTGGCCACAAACCCAAAAATGAACTTGCCGAAATGAATTCCTAAGACATTCACAGTCTGTATTTGCTCTGTGATCCAAGCTAATATTTTTTCATCATTACAAAATGCTTTTTTTCTGTTTAAAAATAAATATTTGAAATAGATGTTAGAAAAGGTGAGAGTTCTATACCACAAGCTACCAAATTCATTGTGCTCCTTATTTTTGTTTCCTAATGTTTAGTACCGATTCTTCTTTATTTTCAGTAAAACAGATTGGTTGTGTAGTGCTTGCTGATGCCTTTTCCAGCAATCTACCAACACAAAGAATAATATCATTTAAATAGTTATTGCAAACATGAAAAATAAGTTCAATTCATTATTTCTCTTTTCATTTTTAAAACTGTAATTTTGCAATATCTGCTATGCACCTTGAAAATTGATGACAAACGTTACCTTGAAAATTGATGACAAATGTTCCTTCTCTCACTAGACTTTGCAATGAAAGGAAGATTAACAATAGTTCTTGATGAAGATTTGTATTGATGGTTAGCAGTATCAGTTTGTTGCACCTGCTGGATGATTACATCAAATAAATACTGCATTTCCATGTTTCAGTATTTTATGTTTTTTTTATATATGTGGGATTAATGTCTCTTTATATTAGTAATGGTGTATTTAAATACATGTATTACATTATATGCAGGTCATAGTTTTCTCTGCCTTACCCAATATTTGCAGTCAGTGGAAATTAATTTTACATAAGGTTACAAACATTCGCACACTATATGAACAAAAAGTGGATACCTGACATTCATACCTATATCAGCTTGTTAGACATTTCATTCCTAATTCATAGGCAATATTATAGAGCGTTGCCCCCCCCCCCCCCTTTTGCGGCTATAACAGCCTTAACTCTTCTGGATAGGATTTTGTAACGTGTCTGTGCGTATGTGTGCCCATTCAGTAAAGAGCATTTGTGAGGTCAGGCAATAATGTTGGACAACAAAGTCTGGCTTTCAATCTGCATTCCAATTCTGGTGTTCATTTTGGTTAATGTCAGGGCTCTGTGCAGGCCACTTGTGTTCCTCCACACCAGATTCATCAAACCATATCTTATAGACCTCACTTTGTGGACAGTGACACAGTCATGCTTTAACAAAACTGTTGTAAGCACCCAATTGTCTAAAATGTACCAGACCATTATCCCGTCTCCACCAAACTCTACATTTGCCACTATGCAATCTGGTATGTAGCTTTCTCCTGGCATCCGCCACACCCAGACTCTTCCATCAGACTGCCAGATAGTGAAGCAAAATGCTGAATCTTGGCATTGTGCATGTTGATGGGAGGCCTGTGTACAGCTGCTCAGCCGTAGAGACCCATTTCATGAAGCAACTGATGCACAGTTCTTTGTGATTTTTTTCGCTCTACTTGCTTCAGCGCTCAGTATCCCCACTCTGTGAGTTTGCATGGTCTACCACTTTGTGTCTAGGATGTTGTTGCTCCTAGACTTTCCACTTACTTACAAATTAAAAAAAAACACATTCCCATCTTATAAACAGACATATTCATCCAAGTTTTATCTAGAAGATCTATTTAATTATGTGTGTTGGACTTTTATACAAAAGCTAGGAAGAAAAGTAATGTTTGGTAACTTCTGCTTTATTTTGACCATGGCACTGTGCTCCCCCCCCCCCAATTTATTTACCATGACGTATTAAAATAAAATGTCATGAGCATCATCTGAATTTTTTCAAAGAACATTCAATAGAGGGTTTTTTTTCTTGCATAAATCTACCTACCAGTCAAATTGGCATCAGAAATTTCATAAAACTTGCTGAGGATTTTGAGGTTACTAACATTAAAATGTTAATAAATTGCATCATTGATAAATGTTTTTGTAGTCTGTGACAATTCATTGTACAATCTAAACTTTTTTTTACCCTATAATTTAATTTAATTTATATGTAGAGTGCCAATAGATTCTGTAGTGAAAAAAATGATACAGGTACAAAGCCCCAAATCCGGGAAATACAGAATTATTCAGAAATCAAAGTTTATTTTTAAAAGAAAAAAAAAATATTTAAAAAAAAAACACAAAAAAAACTTTTTCCACACCAGTAAATCACAATATTCTCTGCCTGAGTCTTTTGTTTGGTTTTTGTGTTCTAGAATGCAAATGATAGCCTACAATATTTGAACCAACAACTTAATTAACTTTTTGATTACAGTACTCTCCTATCTTTCTGATGGTACGGTCTATACAAACCTATTAAAAATGATATAATACTGCCTTACATGTATAAACTGTATTATGACATGAAATCCAAACTATTCCAAAAGCCAAACCTTTTCCGGTCCCAAACTGTTTAAATAAAAGGCTTTGTACCTGCACAAAAATAACTAGACCACAGCTCTGTACATTTGCAATAAACAATTTAAATTATGAATCAGAACACTAAACACGAACAATGGCACAAAAATGTGTTTTTTTGCTGAAGGAGCAAAAATCTTATATGCTCACTGTATATTCATCCTATTTATCAAAACATGAAACAATGACATCTAGTATTAATATCCATTCCACTGTAATGAACATATTGTTTGTCTAACAATCTTTAAAACGGTTGTTTATACACCCATATTATCTTTGTCTGTTTAAAGGTACAGTGTACTCCAAAATTTTTATTGTTTAAAACGATAGATAATCCCTTTATTACCCATTCCCCAATTTTTTATCTCTGTGATTACATTGTATCTAAGCCTCTGCAGATAGCCCCCTTATTTTAGGACTATTTATTTATTATCTGTTAATTTGCATTTAAGCCAATTAGTGCAGTGTCATGCACAACTCTACAGGAGTGAGCACGTTATCTAAATGCCACACATGAATTAGCAGTGTCTTGTTGTGAAAAGCTAATACAAATGCATGTGATAAGATGCTGTCTGTAGTTGCTTAGAAACCGGCAGAAATTTAGAGGTTTAAATGTTATAAAGTATATTAATATAACAATGTTGCTTGTGCAAAGCTAGGGAATGGGTAGTAAAGGTGTTATCTATCTTTTTAAACAATAACAATTTTGGTGTAGACAGTCCCTTTAATTTTACATGCACTTATATTAAAGGGATAGTATACACCAATTTTCCTATAACTACATGTGATAAACGTTACAATAGAGAAAAATATGCAAAGATACTGATCTAAAAATCCAGTATGAAGCCTTTTAGAAACTTACTTAGAAGCTCCCAATTTAGCACTGTTAAGGAAGTTAGGCTGAAATGGGCTGAGAAACAGACACCCCCCCTGCATATGAAAAGACCCACAAACAGGAGCAAGCTGGAGTAGGTAGACAACCGTATACATCTAAAACTTTGGGGCTTGGTTTGGAGTCTAAAAATCAGCACAATGTAATTAAAAAAAGTGCAAAACTATACATTGTTATAAAAACACTCCCAAATGGGCTATATAAATCATCTACAAAACATTTATGCAAAGAAAAATGTAGTGTATAATGTCCTTTATAGATTGGTTTTGCCTAATAAAAATAATCTTCTCTCTTTTACAGATCTTCGGTCTACTTGTCCTTTGTCTCCCAAATGCTTTAAGCAGCCGAGCAGAATTTGACTTCCCACTATTGTCTCCGCTTTTTTCGCTGCTGTTTTACATGATATGTCTCCTGCTTTCAGCAGTTCATGTAATTGTCTGCACATCAACTCCAAATGTCTGCTTTTTCTGTAGCATATCCTGGGTAATTGCTATAGGAATCATGATGCTTATTTCAGCATTTTTCTGCATTATTGTATCTGTTATGGGGAAGATGTTGGCAAAGGAGGAGTCTCCTAAAAAGGTAAACGGAACCGAGTGCACATGCTTTGCTTATGATCTTTCTCTAACAAATCATTTATAGAAATAATGTGTTTATTTATTGATGCAGTTAGACATTGATGAAGAGCTTTAAATCATCTTGTATTACTGATAAGTAAGAATAACATAAAGTGGCTTTACAATCTGTAAAATAAATTGTGCCTAGGATAAGGTCAATTCATTAGAACAACATAATTAATGGATATCTGAGAGTCTCTTATGTTTTGGGGTCTGAACTCTTTCACAGAGTTTATTTAAAGCAGAAACTGCTCTACTTCTGTGCCCTTCTGAACTGCTGTGACATAAAAAAGCAACACAAATTGCAACAATGAGTTTAAAAGGGCAGAGAAACAGGTAGAAAGCAGCAGCTTCTGGGAAAAGTGGGGATATTATTTTAGTATGTTCTGGAAGCATTTCCGGAGCTTTTTATGAATACAGGATGATGTGTTGTCATCCTTTCCTAGGAGTGTGCTTATGAGTGATGTCTGTTAACTTCACCCTCTCTTCTGTCTGCATCTGCTTTTAATGCTTACTTGTAGACAATTAGTGATTTCTTTTACAAAGCTATGACGAGTCCACGAATTTCATCCTTACTTGTGGGATATTAACCTCCTGCTAACAGGAAGTGGCAAAGAGCACCACAGCAGAGCTGTATATATAGCCCTTCCCCTCCATCCTCAGACATTCTCTTTGCCTGTGTTATACTAGGAAGACATGGTAAAGTGAGGTGTTAGTTTTAGTTTCTTCAATCAAGAAGTTTTTTATTTTAAATGGTACCGGTGAGTACTATTTTCCTCAAGAGATATGGAAGAAAATTTCTGCCCTGAGGTTGATGATCTTAGCAGTTGTAACTAAGATCCACGCTGGTTCCCACAAGACTTCTGAAGGTAACCATGAGACATCTTCAGTGTGGAGACCAGTTTCATGCTACAAGCAGCATTAAAGTATGTGCAGCCTTTTTATTCTGAGGAGACTTGATGTATCAGAACTGGCTGACATTTATTTCCCTGAATGGGAATGGGGTAAGCAGTAATCCTATTTTATAAGAAGGGTATTACTGGAGTCCCTGGATTTTATTTATAAATAGTTGACTTATGGGAATTATGTGACACTATGGGAAAACAAAGAAAAACGATGCATAACGTTAAATTTAGAGATAATTTAACGTTATTTGAGCATTTTGGAAAAATTGTTCACTTTTTCTTTTCTTAAAGGCGCAGTACACGATTTTTCAAAAGTTTATTTTAAGCAATAAATAAGTGTTTAAACGACTTTTGTGGTTATTACTAGTCTGTTCAACATGTCTGACATTGAGGAATCTCATTGTTCTATGTGTTTAGAAGCTATTGTGCAACCCCCTCTAACATTGTGTAACTCTTGTACTGAAAGAGCCTTACATTGTAAAGACCATATATTAGGTCAAGAAATTGTGCCTAAGGATGATTCTCAGTCTGAAGAGAATCAGGATATGCCATCCAATTCTCCCCAAGTGTCACAACCTTTAATGCCCACACAAGCGACGCAAAGTACTTCTAGTGCGTCTAATTATTTTACTCTGCAGGAGATGGCTGCAGTTATGTCAACTACCCTTACTGAGGTATTATCTAAATTACCAGTGTTGCAGGGTAAACGCAGTAGGTCAGGTATTAATGTAAATACTGAATCCTCTGATGCTTTATTAGCTATTTCCGATGTACCCTCACAGTGTTCAGAGTTGGGGGTCAGGGAATTACTGTCTGAGGGCGAAATTTCAGATTCAGGGAATGTTTTACCTCAGACAGATTCGGACGCTATGTCCTTTAAATTTAAGCTTGAACACCTCCGCCTGTTACTTAGGGAGGTTTTAGCGACTCTGGATGATTGTGACCCTATTGTAATTCCACCAGAGAAATTGTGTAAGATGGATAAGTATTTAGAAGTACCTACTTACACTGATGTCTTTCCGGTTCCTAAGAGAATTTCGGAAATTACAAGAAAGGAATGGGATAGACCAGGTATACCGTTTTCTCCCCCTCCTAATTTTAAAATGTTACCCATTGCAAATACCATTCGGGACTCGTGGAAAACGGTCCCTAAGGTAGAGGGAGCTATATCTACCCTAGCTAAGCGTACTACTATACCCATTGAGGACAGTTGTGCTTTCAAAGACCCTATGGATTAGAAATTAGAGGGTCTACTAAAGAAATTATTTGTTAATCAGGGTTTCTTTTATAACCTATGGCTTGCATTGTTCCAGTAACTACTGCAGCAGCTTTTTGGTTTGAGGCTCTAGAAGAGTCTCTTAAGGTTGAGACTCCATTAGATGACATCTTAGATAGAATTAAGGCTCTCAAGTTAACTAATTCTTTTATTACTGATGCCGCTTTTCAAATTGCTAAATTAGCGGCAAAGAATGCAGGATTTGCTATTCTAGCACGTAGAGTGTTGTGGCTCAAATCTTGGTCTGCTGATGTCTCATTAAAAACTAAGCTTTTAGCTATTCCTTCTAAAGGTAAGACCCTTTTTGGGTCTGAATTGAAGGAAATTATTTCTGACATTACAGGAGGTAAAGGCCATGATAAGTCTGTTAAGATGAGGGGTAAACAAAATAAGTTGACCCAACTAGAACTGGAATAAAGGTAAACAATCCAAAAAGCCCGCTGCTCCTAAGACATCATGAAGGGGCGGCCCCCGATCCGGGACCGGATCTTTTAGGGGGCAGACTCTCTTTCTTTGCCCAGGCTTGGGCAAGAGATGTTCAGGACCCCTGGGCACTAGAAATAGTGACCCACGGTTATCAATTGGAATTCAAGGACTTTCTCCCAAGAGGGAAATTTCATCTTTCAAAATTATCTGCAAACCAGATAAAAAGAGAGGCGTTCTTACGCTGTGTAAAAGACCTTTTTACCATGGGAGTAATTTGTCCAGTTCCAAAATTGGAACAGGGACAGGGGTTTTACTCAAACCTATTTGTGGTTCCCAAAAAAGAGGTAACTTTCAGACCCATTTTAGACCTCAAGTGTCTAAATAAGTTTCTCAGAGTTCCATCATTCAAGATGGAGACAATACGAACAATTTTACCGATGATCCAGGAGGGTCAATATATGACTACCGTGGACTTGAAGGATGCTTACCTTCATGTTCCTATCTATAAGGATCATCATCAGTTTCTAAGGTTTGCCTTCTTGGACAAACATCAGTTTGTGGCTCTTCCCTTCGGGTTTTCAACAGCACCCAGAATCTTCACAAAGGTTCTAGGGTCTCTTTTGGCGGTTCTCAGACCGCGAGGCATAGCATTGGCGCCTTATCTGGATGATATTCTGATCCAGGCGTCAACATATCATCTGACAAAATCTCACTGACACAGTGCTGTCTTTTCTGAGAACTCACGGCTGGAAGGTGAACATAGAGAAAAGTTCACTTGTCCCACAGACAAGAGTTCCTTTCTTGGGAACTCTGATAGACTCTGTAGCCATGAAAATATTTCTGACGAAGGTCAGAAAATCAAATATTCTAAATACTTGCCGAGCACTTCAGTGCATTCCTCGGCCATCAGTGGCTCAGTGTATGGAGGTAATTGGATTAATGGTAGCGGCAATGGATATCATTCAGTTTGCTCGCTTTCATCTCAGACCGCTGCAGCTGTGCATGCTCGGACAGTGGAATGGGGATTATGCGGATTTATCTCCTCAGATAAATCTAGATCAAGAAACCAGAGACTCTCTTCTTTGGTGGTTGTCACTGGATCATCTGTCCCAGGGGACTTGCTTCTGCAGACCCTCGTGGGTGATAGTGACAACGGACGCCAGCCTTCTGGGCTGGGGTGCAGTCTGGAATTCCCTGAAGGCTCAGGGTGTTTGGACTCAGGTGGAGTCTCTACTTCCAATCCATATTCTGGAACTGAGAGCAGTATTCAATGCGCTTCAGGCATGGCCTCAGTTGGCTTCGGCCAAATTCATCAGATTCTAGTCGGACAACATCACGACTGTGGCCTATATCATTCATCATTGGGGAACGAGGAGTTCCTTAGCGATGAGAGAGGTATCCAAGATAATCCGTTGGGTGGAGGCTCACTCTTGTCATCTGTCAGCAATCCACATCCCAGGAGTAGAGAACTGGGAAGCGGATTTTCTAAGTCGACAGACTTTTCATCCGGGGGAGTGGGAATTGGATTTGATGGCATCTCGACAGAATGCCAAGCTTCCAAGATATGGATCCAGGTCGAGGGATCCCCAGGCCGAACTGATAGATGCCTTGGCAGTGCCTTGATCGTTCAGCCTAGCTTATGTGTTTCCACCGTTTCCTCTCCTTCCACGCGTGATTGCTCAAATCAAACAGGAGAGAGCTTCAGTGATCCTGATAGCGCCTGCGTGGCCACGCAGGACTTAGTATGTGGATCTAGTGCACATGTCTTTGCTACCACCGTGGAAACTTCCTTTGAGACAGGACCTTCTCATTCAAGGTCCTTTCCAACATCCAAATCTAACTTCTCTGCAGCTGACTGAGTGGAGATTGAACGCTTGATTTTATCGAAGCGAGGATTCTCTGATTCTGTTAACAGTACTTTGATACAGGCTAGAAAGCCTGTCACTAGAAAAATCTATCATAAGATATGGTGTAAATATCTTTATTGGTGTGAATCCAAGGGTTACTCATGGAGTAAAGTTAGGATTCCTAGGATTCTGTCTTTTCTCCAAGAACTATTGGAGAAAGGGTTATCAGCAAGTTCCTTAAAGGGACAAATTTCTGCTTTGTCAATTCTGTTTCACAAACGTTTGGCAGATGCGCCAGATGTTCAGTCTTTTTGTCATGCTCTATCTAGAATTAAGCCTGTATTTAGACCTATTACTCCTCCCTGGAGTTTGAATTTAGTTCTTTGAGTTCTTCAAGGGGTTCCGTTTGAACCCATGCATTCCATGGATATCAAATTGTTATCTTGGAAAGTTCTGTTTTTAGTTGCTATTTCTTCTGCTCAAAGAGTTTCTGAGCTTTCAGCGCTACAGTGTGATTCTCCTTATCTCCTTTTTCATTCTGATAAGGTGGTGTTACGTACAAAACCTGGATTTCTTTCTAAGGTTGTTTCAAATAAGAATATTAATCAGGAAATTGTTGTTCCTTCCTTCTGTCCTAACCCTTCTTCTAAGAAGGAGCGTATGTTGCATAATTTGGATGTGGTCCATGCCTTAAAGTTTTATTTACAGGCAACTAAGGATTTCCGTCAATTATCTTCATTGTTTATTCTGGAAAGCGTAGGGGTCAGAAAGCTACGGCTACCTCTCTTTCTTTTTGGCTGAGAAGTATCATCCGCCTGGCATATGAGACTGCTGGACAGCAGCCTCCTGAAAGAATTACGGCTCATTCCATTAGGGCTGTGGCTTCCACATGGGCTTTTAAAAACGATGCATCTGTTGAACAGATTTGTAAGGCTGCGACTTGGTGGTCCCTTCACACTTTTTCCAAATTTTCCAAATTTGATACTTTTGCTTCTTCGGAGGCTATTTTTGGGAGAAAGGTTCTTCAAGCAGTGGTGCCTTCTGTTTAGGTTCCTGTCTTGTCCCTCCCTTTCATCCGTGTCCTTTTGCTTTGGTATTGGTTTCCCACAAGTAAGGATGAAATCCGTGGACTCATCATATCTTTGTAAAAGAAAAGTAAATTTATGCTTATCTGATAAATTAATTTCATTTACGATATGACGAGTCCACGGCCCACCCTGTTCTTTTTAAGACAGTTTTTCTTTATATTTTTTGTAAACTTCAGTCACCTCTGCACCTTTTAGCCTTTCCTTTTTCTCTTCCTATACCTTCGGCCGAATGACTGAGGGTGGGGGGGAAGGGTAGGGGCTATATATACAGCTCTGCTGTGGTGTTCTTTGCCACTTCCTGCTAGCAGGAGGTTAATATCCCACAAGTAAGGATGAAATCCGTGGACTCGTCATATCGTAAAATAAATTAATTTATCAGGTAAGCATAAATTTACTTTTTCAGTTCATATATACACGGGTAGTATTGGGGTGCATTCTAGATATTTCCAGAAACGTGTAGGCTGTTCTAGGTTGCATTGTTCATTCACAATATACTAAGAGTGTGTGGTTGCTTAAAGGGACAGTCAACACAAAAATTGTTGTTGTTTAAAAAGATAGAGAACGCCTTTACCACCCAATCCCCAGCTTTGCACAACCAACATTGTTAGGTTAATATACTTTACAACATTTAAACCTCTACATTTCTGCCTGTTTCTAAGCCACTACAGACAGCCTCTTATCACATGCTTTTTGATTAGCTTTTCACAACATGGGATTGCTAGTTCATGTGAGCCATATAGATAACATTGTGCTCACGCTCGTGGGTTGTGGATAACTTAGTCAATAGATAATAAATAATGCAAGTCAATAGATAATAAATAAAAACTCATGTGATCAGGGGGCTGTCAGAAGAGGATTAGATGCAAGGTTATCACAGAGGCAAAAAGTGTATTAATATAACCATGTTTTATGTGCTGAACTGGGGAATGGGTAATAAAGGGATTATCTATCTTTTTTTAAATAATACAATTTTTTGAGTTGACTGTCCCTTTAATTTGCAGTTTTGAGTTGAGCTTGTTGTCCATAATCTAATGTTTTTATTTATATAAAAGATAAAGGGTGGGAAAGAGAGATTACCTGAAGCCTGTATTGCATGCTACGAGTTACTTATCTTTGTGTCTCTGATTCAGGCAAAGATAATATGCATCAGTTGCTTGCGTAGTTTGATGTTGTATGTACAAATTGCTTGTACTCTGCATAATGGTTGAAATGTAGGCCATCTGATCTGATCAGGTTTTGAAGTGGCTGCACAGAAATTTTAAACAAGACAGTAGTTTATTCTGATCCTGTGAATACGCTGCTCATTAATAGTATGGCTGCTGCTTCTTTATTGCTCATTTTAACTGCCTGTTGGTTTAAAGGAAAATAAACACATTTCATGCACCTCCCATAATCCTGGTTACTATCATTATGGAACGTAGGTTAAACTGCATATATTCGAACAAGAATTGCTGCACAGTTGCTGCAAACTATTCAACACTGGAATGCAGTGAAGACTAGATTTCAACATGGAGGCATTCATGATTAGAGGGAGGTGGGGAGTAACCTCAGTACTATGCTTATAAAGGGCTGGATTACGAGTGATGCGTTAACAGTTACACACGCGAAAAGGGGTTTATTGTGGGTGTTTGTTCACGTTGGGTTTTACAAGTTGAAAGTAAACACGATCGATTGAGCAGTGATTTGTGATAGAATGATTACCTCGTCCTCAGAGCACTGATTAACTGTTTCACAAAACAAAAAAGTGCCACAAAACACATCAAAATACATTACAAAGTACACTTACTCTCATAATAACACCATCTAATAAAATTATCACAAAAAATATTGCACAAATAGTTATAAGGGTTTAAAGATATGAGATTTCAGGCAGACAAAGGACTTTAACAAAGAGATACATACATATTCATGTCTAAAGATGTATATGTATTTATATGTATGTATATATGTGTGCATATGTATTTATATGTGTGTATGTATGTGTGCATATGTATTTATATGTGTGTATATATGTATTTACATATATTTGCATTACCAGATACACATAAACAATGTGTGTTGGGTGCCTTTTTATAAAGGGGTGCATCAAGCAAAAAAAGGAGGCCACTATTCTTTGAAAGCGACTACACCACCCCGAATTTAACTGATTGTCTTTGAAAGGGCCATGGTGTTTGGAGTAAGCAGTTTTTATCACTGCTGTTCTTCTGCTATTTCCAAAAATCTTTTGTTGCTGATGTTCTTCATTGAGGAAAAATGATGGTGCCACTATAGGAGTCTCCCCCCCCCCCTCCCACACACACACACACACACACTAAAAAAAGTGATCATATCAAACAAATTGACTGACAGACCAACCCAATGATGTCACGCAAGCCACTGGAATAGCTGTTTGCACTAGGATATTGCATGTTCACAGTTACCATGCTAGGTCGACTATGCACAAGTCCTACATCTCTCCACAGAATACTAGACAGCTGCAGTGGTGTCTTGCTCACTGTTCACGGACAATAGAGGAGTTGAAGGAGTGTTGTGATGGTGTGGGTTTGCTGGAAATGAATCAGCGAGTTTGTTGTGGTGCCATTTCATCTAATGGCCAACAGGCACCAGGATATTCTGGACAATTTCATACTAACTATTCTACTTTGTGCCAGTTTTAGCAACATCAAGTGCCTTGTCATATTGCAAGGTCTATTCAAGCCAGGACTTCCAAGAGTCAAATTGGCCGGTGCAAAGTCCATCCTCCTTCCCAGTACCTGACACAGTTTCTTATTTGATTACCAAGGACTGGAACAAACCAGGCAGTCCCTTTGTTCCTTCCACCAAGTTTAAGAACATGTTCCCACTTTCCTCTGCAAAACTAGAGGTATAGGAATCCATCTACCCTCTCTGACCTTCTCTGGAATATTTCAGGATCACTTCAAATTTCAGGATCACTTCAAAATGGTCAGGACAACAAACCACTTTATATGAGACTCAGCTGGGAAAATGACATGCATTTCTGAAAACAATGCTGCAAGGGCTTTTTGGGTTAGATGAGCATGTGCTGCAGACATGATTTGTAAGAGCGGACTATTATCTCTTCCCTTACAGTGTAAGATTTTTTGGAGCACAAAAAGGGTATTGCAGATACCAAAAATTAGTTCCACATAAAAAGTTCATAATTTATTTTTGGAACGTTGATGTTCATACAGTACATACAAACAATCTTACTTGTTTCCTGCACCTCAGGTACACTTCTTCAGAGGTTCCATTGTTGCAACTGTTATTGGATTTAAGGGAGATTTCCTGTAACAACATAAAAAATCTAAAGGCAGGATTAGGTCTGTAGGACGCTTTCACTCCTTTCGTCAGTCTAAGAACCAAAAGATTTTCTCCACATTGACGAAGAGGACAGTTTTTAAATCCAAAAAACCCGCTTCCACCTCAAAGACAGATCCTTCTTGAGGAAGATGCCTCAATATCCCTCAAAGGCCAAAGCTGTTGCCCTTGAAACATTGGGGGTGTTCACTCCTGTTCCAAATTCGTAAATGAACCAGGGGTTGTATTCCAACTTTTTAATAGTGCCAAAGATAGAAGGTATATTTTGGCCTATCTTTCATCTCAAAACCCTAAAAAAAAATCCCGGAAAGTACCAACTTTCAATATAGAGACGATTGACACTATGCTTCTTTTAGTATAGGAGTTTTTGTCTACCATTAACTTAAAAGATGTTTTTTTTTACATATCCCTTTTCACAGGAATCATATCAGGTTCCTGGGATTTGCCTTTCTAAATAGGGATTATCAGTTTGTGGTGCTTTTGTTTGATCTGGCAACCGTGCCCAGAGTCTTTTGAAAAGTCTTTGGAGCTCTACTGATGGTGGTGCAAGCTGAGAGAATTTCCGTTCATGGACAGTATTCTTGTATAGGCACCCTCCCTCCAATTGGCATGGGATCACAGAATCTACAACTCAATTCCTTCCTTCAGTAGCTCAGTGCTTAGAAGTAGTGAACCTCATGAAGGCTGCTTCAGATGTACTGTAGTTCTGTTTGTCAGATTCGATCTGCAACCTCTCCAATTTTAGATGTTGCATCAGTGGAACAGAGATTACGAGGATCTGTCTCAGGATAAGATATTACAAAGAGTGATATTGTTTTTTTCATTTTTGTTTCTTTTACTTTTTTTTTTTATTATTCTTTTTTTTTTATATTTAAACTACCCTTACCCTTAACCATGCGCCTGTAAAGGCTCCAAGGCAACATATGCCGCTTGATAAATGCAGCCCAGTTGTATAAATAAAAAAAACTGAAAGCTGTAAAGTAATCAATTACACTTACTTTCATTAAGATTCATAAAAAGTTGATTGAATCATGATGAGGTGATTTTCTTTTTTTTTTTTTTTGGCTGATTATAGCAAATTTACCTTTTTATGCTTTTTGTGTCATAAAAATAACACATATACTTTTAGAAAGTCAAATTATATATTATATTATATAATTACATATTTAAATATGTTGACAGGAACCAGCACTTAAAGGGACATAAAACCCAAATATTTTCATTCATGATTAAGATAGAGCATACAATTTTAACCCATTAACGACCGACGGCGTACGTCCTAAAAAAAAATACAGTTAACGACCGAGGACGTGCTCCGTACGTCGTTGGTCTTGGAAAGCGGTGGAAGCGATCCTGATCGCTTCCAGACGCTTTCCGGTTATTGCAGTGATGCCTCTGTGGCCCCCTCTGCACTGGACATCGATGGCCGCAATCGTTGGTGGGTTGGTTTTAGGCGGGTGGGCGGCCATCTATGGCTTCTTCCAGTAAGAGGGGGGCGGTGGTGAAATGGTGGCATGAAATATACCAAAATGGGCCTAGATCGATACTTTGGGATGTCTTCTAAAACAAATATATACATGTGAAGGGTTATTCAGGGATTCCTGAAAGATATCAGTGTTCCAATGTAACTAGCACTAATTTTGAAAAAAAGTGGTTTAGAAATAGCGCAGTGCTACTTGTATTTATTGCCCTATAACTTTCAAAAAAAGCAAAGAACATGTAAACATTGGGTATTTCTAAACTCAGGACAAAATTTTTGGTGGTTGTAGATGTGTAACAGATTTTGAGGGTCAAAGTTAGAAAAAGTGTGTTTTTTTTTCCATTTTTTCCTCATATTTTTTTTAAAAAAAAATTATTTATATATTTATAAATTATTTATATATTTATAATATATTTATAAATTTATAAGATATGATGAAAATAATGGTATCGTTAGAAAGTCCATTTAATGGCGAGAAAAACGGTATAGAATATGTGTGGGTACAGTAAATGAGTAAGAGGAAAATTATAGCTAAACACAAACACTGCAGAAATGTAAAAATAGCCTTGGTCCCAAACGGACAGAAAATGGGAAAGTGCTGTGGTCATTAAGGGGTTAAACAACTTTCCGATTTGCTTCTATTATCAAATTTGCTTCATTCTCTTTTTATAATTTGTTAAAGGAGCAGCAATCGCTACTGGGAGGTAGCTGAACACATAAATTGCACAAATGACAAGAGGCATATATGTTCAGCCACCAATCAATAGCTGGCTCCCATTGCATTGCTGCTTCTGAGAATACCTAGTTATGCTTTTTAAATTAGAACGCCAAGAGAAGGATATCAATTAGATCATAGAAGTGAATTGGAAAGTTCTGAAATATTTGAGTTTTACGTTCCTTTAACACACACCCATGGCAAGATATTAGAAAAGACACCTTAGGACATTAGTTTCTCTCAGGTTTTTTATGGAATTCTTCTGTTTCTCTTTATGCTTAAAGGACTACTAAAGTCAAAATTAAAACTTCCATAATTCAGATAAAGCACACAGTTTTAAACAAGTTTCAAATTCATATCCATTATATAAATATGCACAATATTTTTATATGCACACTTTCCGAGGCACCAGCTCCTACGGAGCATGTGCAAGATTCACAGAATATACGTATATGCATTTTATGATTTGCTGATGACTGTCACATGATACAGTGGGAAGGAAAATTAAACTAACTTTGAAATTTGTCCAAAAAAAATGTGTCTACTCAAGGGAAGTATTTTTGCATTGTCTGTCTGGGTCCTTAAAGCTAAGTGTTTGCTAAAACACAGCCATGAATATTTTTTATGAATTAGCAGTGTATTTGTGAGTAGTAAAGTTTTCTTTTCTTTTTTTTTTTCTGTACTAGTTACAGTGTCAAAAGTATATCTTGCATTTGCATTTTAGCTCATTTCAAACTAGGACAGCAAAATGTGCAAGCTAGATATGCCTAGTAGTGTGGGAGAAAAGCCTGCGTAATACAGATAATAAGAAAATTGTAAAAAAAAATATTGTAATGCAAATGTAATCCAGTTATATACAGCCATGTACCTTATGGCAACTTCACACATCATGGGGGTCTTAGGCTTCTTATTTCACTTTTGAGTATGGGCCTATGTCAATTTGAAAAAAAAAAAAGATTTTATTATAGTTCTCATGGTTGGTCTGTCATATAGTCAATAAGTAGGGTGACCATATTGCCGCTTTAAAAAGGGACACATATGAAAAATACATGTCAGGGTTGTTTTCACTGCTGTTTAAGTAAATGTTTTGTATAAGAACCCTGACATATGTATTTTTCATATAAGTCCCTTTTTAAAGCGGCAATATGGTCACCCTATCAATAAGTCATTAAAAATTACTGGTTGAATAAATAGGTAATGTTAAAATAGGCTTAGTTAAATTATATTTGGCAATGAATATTAGAACATAAGCTACAGATGTGTCAATGCATTCAGATGGGTTTAAGGTATTTAAATATAAAAGTTTAGAATTTGCTCCCCATTAGGTTTTTTTTAGGGAATTTTAAGCTCACGAAAACTACCAAACAGGTTTATTTGGCAAGTGCAATACCAGACTTGGAGTGCCTTAAAGGGGCACTAAACCCGAATTATGTATTTAATGATTCAGATAGAGCATGCAATTTTAAGCAACTTTTTAATTTACTCCTATTATCAATTTTTCATCGTTCTCTTGCTATCTTTATTTAAAAAGCAGGAATGTAAAGCTTATGACCCAGCCCATTTTAGGTTCAGCGCCCTGGATAGCGCTTGCTTATTGGTGGCTGCATTTAGCAAACCAATAAGCAAGCATAACCCAGGTTCTGAACAAAAAAATGGGCCGGCTCCTAAGCTTTACATTCCTGCTTTTTAAATAAAGATAGCAAGAGAACGAAAAATAATAGGAGTAAATTAGAAAGTTGCTTAAAATTGCATGCTCTATCTGAATCATTAAAACAAATTGGGTTTAGTGTCCCTTAAATAACAAGTACTGGTTCAGAAGATATTTCGAATAGCTCTAAAGTCAAAATTTTACAATTTTGTTCGTGCACACATTTTCAAAACAAAATGTTGATATGTTTATGTAGTAACATTTTCTTTTGCAATTTCTCATGTATAATAGTGTTCTTATTTTCTTAATAATTAAACTTATTAGCGAAAGATATTATTTATTTATATATATTTTTTATCTTTGTGGTTCTATATCTATCTATTCCCTCCAATCAACACTAAGAGTTAGAATAGGGGTATTACATCATTGGTGTTTTTAGAAAACTAATAGACATGGCATAGCAATTTTTAGAAGGTTTTCTTGTTGAGCCCCAAAGCCAAAGCAGTAAGATCACTGTAGTGTGAAAATCATACTGATTTGAAACAAAGAGAGCAAATTCACAAACTTTAAATATATTAAAGAATTTTTCTTTTAAAACTGTAGGGTAAGAAACAATTTCTCAGAAGAACACCAGAAGAAGAATACATTCAGAAGTAAATTAAAAAAGCACTCCTATACAAAAAGGGTGGTTAATTAATGGAATAGACTTTCAGTAGAGGTTGTAAAGAATAAATACCAGGAGGGAATTTAAAAATGTCTGGGATATGTATAATGATATTCTAAAAATGTATTAAACTTTACTTCAGAATTTAATATGGACAGATATGATCAGACCACTGGTCTTTATCTACCTTCAAAACCTGTTTCTTAATGTCCTTAGAAAGTATATATAATATTGCTGTCAATTAGAAAAGGCGGTGTAGTTACAGATTAAAAAGAGGAGACTGTATACTTCTGGCATGTTTCTACCTATTCTGAGCCAGCGTGGAACTTATTACCCTCACAGAATCACCATGCACTCTTCCACAGGTTCCTCCATAATTACTTTACTTTCTCAACCCTCTACAGCAAAAACATAATTTATGTAAGAACTTACCTGATAAATTCATTTCTTTCATATTGGCAGGAGTTCATGAGCTAGTGACATATGGGATATACAATCCTACCAGGAGGGGCAAAGTTTCCCAAACCTCAAAATGCCTATAAATACACCCCTCACCACACCCACAATTCAGTTTAACGAATAGCCAAGCAATGGGGTGATAAAGAAAGGAGTAGAAAGCATCAACAAAGGAAATTTGGAAATAATTGTGCTTTATACAAAAAATCATAACCACCATAAAAAGGGTGGGCCTCATGGATTTTTCTGTCATACCCTCACACCAGTCTGAAGTGGCAGTGAGGGAGGGTTTGTCAGATGGAGAAATTTCTGATACAGGAAGAATTTCTCAGCAGGCAGAACCTGATGTTGTGACATTTAAATTTAAATCACAGCATCTCCGCGCATTACTTAAGGAGGTGCTATCTATTCTGGATGATTGTGACAATCTGGTCATCCCAGAAAACTTGTGCAAGATGGACAAGTTCCTAGAGGTCCCGGTGCACCCTGATGCCTTTCCGATACCTAAACGGGTGGCGGACATAGTGAATAAGGAGTGGGAGAAGCCAGGCATACCTTTTGTCCCTCCTCCTATATTTAAGAAATTGTTCCCTATGGTCGACCCCAGGAAGGACATATGGCAAACAGTCCCTAAGGTCGAGGGGGCGGTTTCTACACTAGCCAAACGCACGACCATTCCCATTGAGGACAATTGTGCTTTCAAAGATCCTATGGATAAAAAATTGGAGGGTTTGCTTAAAAAGATTTTTGTACAGCAAGGTTACCTCCTTCAACTTATTTCGTGCATTATTCCTGTCACTACAGCGGCGTGGTTCTGGTTCGAGGAACTGGAAAAGTCGCTCAGTAGGGAGACTCCGTATGAGGAAGTCATGGACAGAATTCACGCACTTAAGATAGCTAATTCCTTTATTTTAGACGCCGCTTTGCAGTTAGCGAGATTAGCGGCAAAAAATTCAGGGTTTGCAATTGTGGCCCGCAGAGCGCTCTGGCTAAAGTCTTGGTTGGCGGATGTATCTTCCAAGACAAAATTGCTTAATATCCCTTTCAAAGGTAAGACCCTCTTTGGACCAGAATTGAAAGAAATTATTTCAGACATCACTGGGGGAAAGGGCCATGCCCTCCCACAGGATAGGCCTTTCAAGGCTAAGAATAAGTCCAATTTTCGTTCCTTTCGCAATTTCAGAAACGGACCGGCTTCTAACTCGGCAGCCTCTAGACAAGAGGGTAACGCTTCCCAGACTAAACCAGCTTGGAAACCAATGCAAGGCTGGAATAAGGGTAAACAGGCCAAGAAGCCTGCTGCTGCTACCAAGACAGCATGAAGGGGTAGCCCCCGATCCGGGACCGGATCTAGTAGGGGGCAGACTCTCTCTCTTTGCTCATTGGGCAAGAGATGTTCAGGATCCCTGGACACTAGAAATAGTCTCTCAGGGTTATCTTCTAAAATTCAAGGAACTACCCCCAAGGGGAAGGTTCCACATTTCTCACTTATCTTCAAACCAAATAAGTAGACAGGCATTTTTACATTGTGTAGAAGACCTGTTAAAGATGGGAGTGATACACCCAGTTCCAACTGTGGAACAAGGTCAGGGGTTTTTACTCAAATCTGTTTGTAGTTCCCAATTCTGGATTTAAAAATTCGAAACAAATTTCTCAGAGTTCCATCGTTCAAAATGGAAACCATTCGAACAATTTTACCTACAATCCAAGAGGGTCAATATATGACTACCGTGGATTTAAAGGATGCGTATCTACATATTCCTATCCACAAAGATCATTATCAGTTCCTAAGGTTCGCCTTTCTGGACAAACATTATCAGTTCGTGGCTCTCCCATTCGGACTAGCCACTGCTCCCAGAATTTTCACAAAGGTGCTCGGGTCCCTTCTAGCGGTTCTAAGACCAAGGGGCATTGCAGTGGCACCTTATCTGGACGACATTCTAATTCAA
The DNA here is from genome assembly GCF_027579735.1 of Bombina bombina. Lineage (NCBI taxonomy): Eukaryota > Metazoa > Chordata > Amphibia > Anura > Bombinatoridae > Bombina > Bombina bombina. The sequence continues at coordinate 731,716,273 of NC_069500.1, read as the reverse complement.
GCGTCGTCTCTTTCCAAGGCAAAGGCTCATACAGACATTGTTCTAGCCTTTCTCAGATCTCACGGGTGGAAGGTGAACGTAGAAAAGAGTTCCCTGTCTCTGTCGACAAGAGTTCCCTTTTTGGGAACAATAATAGATTCTTTTGAAATGAAGATCTTCCTGACAGAAGTCAGAAAGTCAAAGCTTCTAAACTCTTGTCAAGTTCTTCTCTCTATTCTGCAGCCTTCCATAGCTCAGTGCATGGAAGTAGTAGGGTTGATGGTTGCAGCAATGGACATAGTTCCTTTTGCTCGAATTCATCTAAGACCATTACAACTGTGCATGCTCCAGTAGACAGGATCACCTATTTCAGGGAATGAGTTTCTGCAGACCAAAGTGGGTCATTGTCACGACCGACGCCAGTCTATCAGGCTGGGGCGCGGTCTAGGATTCCCTGAAAACTCAGGGTTTATGGTCTCGGGAAGAGTCTCTTCTCCCGATCAACATCCTGGAACTGAGAGCGATATTCAATGCTCTCCGGGCTTGGCCTCATCTAGCGAAGGCCGGATACATAAGATTCCAGTCAGATAACATGACGACTGTAGCTTACATCAACCATCAGGGAGGAACAAGGAGTTCCTTGGCGATGAGAGAGGTATCCAAGATCATCGAATGGGCGGAGGATCACTCCTGCCACCTATCTGCAATCCACATCCCAGGAGTAGACAACTGGGAGGCGGATTATCTGAGTCGTCAGATTTTCTATCCGGGGAACTCCACCCGGAGGTGTTTGCCAAGTTGACTCAATTATGGGGCATTCCAGACATGGATCTGATGGCGTCTCGTCAGAACTTCAAGGTTCCTTGCTACGGGTCCAGATCCAGGGATCCCAAGGCCACTCTAGTCGATGCATTAGTGGCACCTTGGTCTTTCAACCTAGCTTATGCGTTTCCACCGTTCCCTCTCCTTCCCAGGCTTGTAGCCAGGATCAAACAGGAGAAGGCCTCGGTGATTCTGATTGCTCCTGCGTGGCCGCGCAGGACTTGGTATGCAGACCTGGTGAATATGTCATCGGCTCCACCATGGAAGCTACCTTTGAGACAGGATCTTCTAGTGCAAGGTCCATTCGAACATCCAAATCTAATTTCTCTGCAGCTGACTGCTTGGAAATTGAACGTTTGATTTTATCCAAGCGTGCGTTTTCAGATTCAGTGATAGATACTCTGGTCCAAGCCAGAAAACCTGTGTCTAGAAAGATTTACCATAAAATATGGAAAATATATTTCTGTTGGTGTGAATCCAGGGGATTCTCCTGGAGTAAGATTAAAATTCCTAAGATCCTCTCCTTTCTCCAAGAAGGTTTGGATAAGGGATTGTCAGCGAGTTCTCTAAAAGGACAGATTTCTGCTTTGTCTGTCTTGTTATACAAACGACTGGCAGCTGTGCCAGAGGTACAAGCTTTTGTACAGGCTTTGGTCAGAATCAAACCTGTTTACAGACCCTTGACTCCTCCTTGGAGTCTAAATTTAGTTCTTTCAGTTCTTCAGGGGGTTCCGTTTGAACCCTTACATTCCATAGATATCAAGTTGCTATCTTGGAAAGTTCTGTTTTTGGTTGCTATTTCTTCTGCTAGAAGAGTTTCTGAATTATCTGCTTTGCAGTGTGATCCACCCTATCTGGTGTTCCATTCAGATAAGGTTATTTTGCGTACCAAGTCTGGTTTTCTTCCAAAAGTTGTTTCCAACAAGAATATTAACCAGGAAATAGTTGTTCCTTCTCTGTGCCCGAACCCAGTTTCAAAGAAGGAACGTTTGTTACACAATTTAGATGTAGTCCGTGCTTTAAAGTTCTATTTAGAAGCAACAAAGAATTTTAGACAAACCTCATCCTTGTTTGTCGTTTACTCTGGTAAGAGGAGAGGACAAAAAGCTATTGCTACCTCTCTTTCTTTCTGGCTGAAAAGCATTATCCGATTGGCTTATGAGACTGCTGGACGGCAGCCTCCTGAACGAATCACAGCTCACTCCACTAGGGCTGTGGCTTCCACATGGGCCTTCAAGAACGAGGCTTCTGTTAATCAGATATGTAAGGCAGCGACTTGGTCTTCTCTGCACACTTTTGCCAAATTTTACAAATTTGATATTTTTGCTTCTTCGGAGGCTGTTTTTGGGAGAAAGGTTTTGCAAGCCGTGGTGCCTTCTGTTTAGGTAACCTGATTTGCTCCCTCCCTTCATCCGTGTCCTAAAGCTTTGGTATTGGTTCCCACAAGTAATGGATGACGCCGTGGACCGGACACACCAATGTTGGAGAAAACAGAATTTATGCTTACCTGATAAATTACTTTCTCCAACGGTGTGTCCGGTCCACGGCCCGCCCTGGTTTTTTAATCAGGTTTGAAAATTTTTTATTTTTCTTTATACACTACAGTCACCACGGCATATAGTTTCTCCTTTTTCTCCTAACCGTCGGTCGAATGACTGGGGGGCGGAGCCAGAGGGGGAGCTATATGGACAGCTCTTGCTGTGTGCTCTCCTTGCCTTTCCCTGTAGGGGAGGAGAATATCCCACAAGTAATGGATGACGCCGTGGACCGGACACACCGTTGGAGAAAGTAATTTATCAGGTAAGCATAAATTCTGTTATTTCCATTTTTGAAAGGAAAAAACTTAAATCGAAAAGCATAAGAATCATACTGAAACAGCTGCCTGAAGAACTTTTCTACCAAAAACTGCTTCTGAAGAAGCAAATACATCAAAATGGTAGAATTTAGTAATGTATACAAAGAGGACCAAGTTGCCGCTTTGCAAATCTGATCAAACAAGCTTCATTCTTAAAAGCCCACAAAGTGGAGACGGATCTAGTAGAATGAGCTGTAATTCTCTGAGGCGAGGCCTGACCCGACTCCAAATAAGCTTGATGAATCAAAAGTTTCAACCAAGAAGCCAAGGAAATAGCAGAAGCCTTCTGACCTTTCCTAGGATCAGAAAATAAAACAAATAGACTGGAAGTCTTCCTGAAATCTTTAGTAGCTTCCACATAATATTTCAAAGCTCTTACCACATCCAAAGAATGTAAGGATCTTTCCAAAGAATTCTTAGGATTAGGACATAAGGAAGGGACAACAATTTCTCTACTAATGTTGTTAGAATTCACAACCTTAGGTAAAAATTGAAAAGAAGTCCGCAAAACTGCTTTATCCTGATGAAAAATCAGAAAAGGAGACTCACAAGAAAGAGCAGATAGCTCAGAAACTCTTCTAGCAAAAGAGATAGCCAAAAGGAACAACACTTTCCAAGAAAGTAGTTTAATGTCCAAAGAATGCATAGGCTCAAATGGAGGAGCCTGTAAAGCCTTCAGAACCACATTAAGACTCCAAGGAGGAGAAATTGATTTAATGACAGGCTTAATACGAACTAAAGCTTGTACAAAACAGTGAATATCAGGAAGTATAGCAATCTTTCTGTGAAATAAAACAGAAAGAGCGGAAATTTGACCTTTCAAGGAACTTGCAGACAAACGCTTATCCAAACCATCCTGAAGAAATTGTAAAATTCTAGGAATTCTAAAAGAATGCCAGGAGAATTTATGAGAAGAACACCATGAAATGTAAGTCTTCCAAACTCTATAATAAATCTTTCTAGAGACAGATTTACGAGCTTGTAACATAGTATTAATCACTGAGTCAGAGAAACCTCTATGACTTAGAACTAAGCGTTCAATTTCTATACCTTCAAATTTAATGATTTGAGATCCTGATGGGAAAACGGACCTTGAGATAGTAGGTCCGGCCGTAATGGAAGTGGCCAAGGCGGGCAACTGGACATCCGAACCAGATCCACATACCAAAACCTGTGTGGCCATGCTGGAGCCACCAGCAACACAAAAGACTGTTCCATGATGATTTTGGAGATCACTCTTGGAAGGAGAACTAGAGGCGGGAAGATGTAAGCAGGATGATAACACCAAGGAAGTGTCAGTGCATCCCCTGCTTCCGCCTGAACATCCCTGGACATGGACAGGTATCTGGGAAGTTTCTTGTTTAGATGAGAGGCCATGAGATCTATCTCTGGAAGACCCCACATCTGAACAATCTGAGAAAACACATCTGGATGGAGAGACCACTCCCCTGGATGTAAAGTCTGGTGGCTGAGATAATCCGCCTCCCAGTTGTCTACACCTGGGATATGCACCGCAGAGATTAGACAGGAGCTGGATTCCGCCCAAGCAAGTATCCGAGATACTTCTTTCATAGCTTGGGGACTGTGAGTCCCACCCTGATGATTGACATAAGCCACAGTTGTGATATTGTCTGTCTGAAAACAAATGAACGGTTCTCTCTTTAGCAGAGGCCAAGACTGAGGAGCCCTGAGAATTGCACGGAGTTCTAAAATATTTATTGGTAATCTCGCCTCTTGAGATTTCCAAACCCCTTGTGCTGTCAGAGATCCCCAAACTGCTCCCCAACCTGAAAGACTCGCATCTGTTGAGATCACAGTCCAGGTTGGCCGAACAAAGGAAGCCCCTTGAACCAAACAATGGTGATCTATCCACCATGTCAGAGATTGTCATACATTGGGATTCAAGGATATTAATTGTGATATCTTTGTATAATCCCTGCACCATTGATTCAGCATGCAAAGCTGTAGAGGTCTCGTGAAAACGAGCAAAGGGGATCGCGTCCGATGCTGCAGTCATGAGACCTAAAACTTCCATGCACATAGCCACTGAAGGGAATGACTGAGACTGAAGGTGCCGGCATGCTGCGACCAATTTTAAACGTCTCTTGTCTGTTAGAGACAAAGTCATGGACACTGAATCTATCTGGAAGCCTAAAAAGGTGACCCTTGTCTGAGGAATCAAGAAACCTTTTGGTAAATTGATCCTCCAACCATGTTTCCGAATGAAACAACACTAGTTGATTTGTGTGAGATTCTGCAGTATGTAAAGACTGAGCTAGTACCAAGATATCGTCCAAATAAGGAAACACAGCAATACCCTGTTCTCTGATTACAGAGCGTAGGGCACCCAGAACCTTTGAAAAGATTCTTGGAGCTGTTGCTAGGCCAAATGGAAGAGAAACAAATTGGTAATGCTTGTCTAGAAAAGAGAATCTCAGAAACTGATAGTGTTCTGGATGAATAGGAATATGAAGGTATGCATCCTGCAAGTCTATTGTGGACATATAATGTCCTTGCTGAACAAAAGGCAAAATAGTCCTTATAGTCACCATCTTGAAAGTTGGTACTCTTATATAACGATTCAAAATTTTTAGATCCAGAACTGGTCTGAATAAATTTTCTGATTTTGGTACAATGAATAGGTTTGAATAAAACTCCAAACCTTGTTCCTGAGGAGGAACTGGCATGATTACCCCTGAAGACTCCAGATCTGAAACACACTTCAGAAAAGCCTGTTCTTTTACTGGATTTACAGGGATGCTTGAGAGAAAAAATCTTCTCACAGGAGGTCTTACTTTGAATCCTATTCGATACCCTTGAGAGACAATGCTCTGAATTCAATGATTTTGTACAGATTTTATCCAAAAATCCTTGAAAAACCTTATTCTGCCCCCTACCAGCTGAGCTGGAATGAGGGCCGCACCTTCATGCGGACTTAGGGGCAGACTTTGGTTTCCTAAATGGCTTGGATTTATTCCAATTAGAGGAAGGCTTCCAACTGGAAGCAGATTCCTTGGGAGGAGGATTGAGTTTTTTTCCTTATTTTGACAAAAGGAACGAAAACGGTTAGAAGCCTTAGATTTACCCTTAGGTTTTTTTTATCCTGAGGCAGAAAAACTCCTTTTCCTCCAGTGATAGTTGAAATAATAGAATACAACTGAGAACCAAATAAATTATTACCTTGGAAAGAAAGAGATAGTAATCTAGATTTAGATGTCATATCAGCATTCCAAGATTTAAGATCAAAGCTCTTCTAGCTAATACAGCTAAAGACATGGATCTAACATCAATTTTGATAATATCAAAAATGGGATCACAAATAAAATTATTAGCATGTTGCAGTAAGCAAGTAATGCTAGATATGTCAAGATCCAAATCTTGTTGCGCTAAATTCTCCAACCAAAATGTTGAGGCAGCCGCAACATCAGCCAAAGAAATAGCAGGTCTGAGAAGATGACCTGAATATAAATAGGCCTTCCTTAGATAGGATTCAAGTTTCCTATCTAAAGGATCCTTAAAGGAAGAACTATCTTCCATAGGAATAGTGGTACGTTTAGCAAGAGTAGAAATAGCCCCATCAACTTTGGGGATTTTTTTCCCAAAACTCTATAGATTTTGCTGGTAAAGGATACAATTTTTTAAACCTTGAAGAAGGAATAAAAGAAGTACCTGGCTTATTCCATTCCCTAGAAATCATATCAGAAATAGCCTCAGGAATAGGAAAAACCCCTGGGGAAACCACAGGAGGTTTAAAAACAGCATTTAAACGTTTATTAGACTGAACGTCAATAGGACTGGTTACCTCAATATCCAAAGTAATTAACACTTCTTTTAATAAAGAACGCATATACTCTATTTTAAATAAATAAGTAGATTTGTCAGTGTCAATATCTGAGGAAGGATCTTCTGAATCATATAGATCCTCATCAGAAGAGGATAAATTATTATGTTGCTGGTCATTTGAAATTTCATCAGCTAAATAAGAAGTTTTAAAAGACCTTTTACGTTTATTGGAAGGTGGAAATGCAGACAAAGCCTTTAGAATAGAATCAGATACAAATTCTTTAAAATTTACAGGTATATCATGCAAATTAGAAGTTGAAGGAACTGCAACTGGCAATGTACTATTACTGATGGAAACACTATCTGCATGTAAAAGTTTATCATGACAACTATTACAAATGACATTTGGTGGAATAATTTCTACACTTTTACAACAAATGCACTTAGCTTTGGTAGAACCGGTCAGGCAGCAATGTTCCAGCAGAAACTTCTGAGGCAGGATCAGATTGGGACATCTTGCTCAATGTAAGAGAAAAAACAACATATAAAGCAAAATTATCTATTTCCTTATATGACAGTTTCAGGAATGGGAAAAAATGCAAAAGCATAGGCCTCTGATAGAGAAAAAAGCAAGAGGCAAACATCAATGGGGTATTGAAATAATGCAAAAAATTTGGCGCCAAGAATGACACACAACGTAACGTAAACTTTTTTGGCGCCAAAAATAACCGGAAATGACACACTTGCGTCACTAATGATTCCGCCGTGTGAAAGGTCTCGGCGTCACGTATGACGCCGGAAATGACAAAGTTGCGTCATAAACGTCTTTTTCCGCGCCAAAAACATTTTCGTGCCAAGAATGACGCAATAAAGTTTAGCATTTGACGCACCCGCGGGCCTAATACCCACAATAGCAAGAAAGTAGTCAATTGGAAAAAAATAAATAAACCCCAGGTAAGAAATACATTTCTTAAAATGTTTAAATTCCCCAAATATGAAACTGACAGTCTGCTGAAGGAAATACATGAACCTGACTCATGGCAAATATAAGTACAATACATATATTTCGAACTTTATATAAATGCATAAAGTGCCAAACCATAGCTGAGGTGTCTTAAGAAATAAAAAACATACTTCCCAAAAGACACCCATCCACATATAGCAGATAGCCAAACCAGTACTAAAACAGTTATCAGTAGAGGTAATGGTAAATTGAGAGTATATCGTCGATCTGAAAAGGGAGGTAGGAGATGAATCTCTACGACCGATAACAGAGAACCCATGAAAAAGACCCCCGTTAGAGAAATCATCGTATTCAGTAGGTGATACTCCCTTCACGTCCCTCTGACATTCGCTGTACTCTGAGAGGAATCGGGCTTCAACAATGCTGAGAAGCGCAAATCAACGTAGAAATCTTAGCACAAACTTACTTCACCACCTCCATAGGAGGCAAAGTTTGTAAAACTGAATTGTGAGTGTGGTGAGGGGTGTATTTATAGGCATTTTGAGGTTTGGGAAACTTTGCCCCTCCTGGTAGGATTGTATATCCCATATGTCACTAGTTCATGGACTCTTGCCAATTACATGAAAGAAAAGGTTTTAACACTTGTTAATGTATTTAGTTGCTAGTATGAGCATGTACACGTCTGCTCTTCACAAACCGCATACACAGTAGTTTAAAGTGATTTTTTTCCCCAAAATGTCTGATACAACATTTAATATGGAAGACATGGGGCCCTTTTTTTTAACATGATTATTATTATCAGTAATTTGTAGAGTGCCAACAGGTTCCGCAGCCCTAAAGACATGGGTCTAATATGCAAGGTCACAATTATGGGAGACAAAGAGAATAAGGGCCCTGCCAAGAGTTTCACTGTTGTAAATCATCTCTCATGAAGGTGGTCTACAAACACAGAAACGTCCTGCAGGAACCCTGTGAGAACCCACTTCTGTTGTTATTTATTTCTGTGTACCTTTTCTCCAACATAGGTGTGTCCGGTCCACGGCGTCATCCTTACTTGTGGGATATTCTCTTCCCCAACAGGAAATGGCAAAGAGCCCAGCAAAGCTGGTCACATGATCCCTCCTAGGCTCCGCCTTCCCCAGTCATTCTCTTTGCCGTTGCACAGGCAACATCTCCACGGAGATGGCTCAGAGTTTTTTGGTGTTTAAATGTAGTTTTTATTCTTCAATCAAGAGTTTGTTATTTTAAAATAGTGCTGGTATGTACTATTTACTCTGAAACAGAAAAGAGATGAAGATTTCTGTTTGTAAGAGGAAAATGATTTTAGCAACCGTTACTAAAATCGATGGCTGTTTCCACACAGGACTGTTGAGAGGAATTAACTTCAGTTGGGGGAAACAGTGAGCAGACTTTGGCTGCTTGAGGTATGACACATTTCTAACAAGACTTGGTAATGCTGGAAGCTGTCATTTTCCCTATGGGATCCGGTAAGCCATTTTCTGAATTTTCAATATAAGAATAAGGGCTTCACAAGGGCTTTAAAGACTGGTAGACATTTTTCTGGGCCAAAACGATTACTTTATAAGCATATTTAATGGTTTACAACTTTGGAGAGTTATTTTAATCTTGGGAATTCTGTTAAAAAAACGGCAGGCACTGTATTGGACACCTTTTTCACTGGGGGCCTTCTCTAGTCATAGGCAGAGCCTCATTTTCGCGCCACTAATGCGCAGTTGTTTTTGAGAAGCAAGGCATGCAGATGCATGTGTGAGGAGCTCAGATCCACTGAAAAAGCTTATTGAAGGCGTCATTTGGTATCGTATTCCCCTCTGGGCTTGGTTGGGTCTCAGCAAAGCAGATACCAGGGACTGTATAGGGGTTAAATGTAAAAACGGCTCCGGTTCCGTTATTTTAAGAGTTAAAGCTTTCAAATTTGGTGTGCAATACTTTTAAGGCTTTATGACACTGTGGTGAAATTTTGGTGAATTTGAACAATTCCTTCATACTTTTGCGTATATTCAGTAAAAAAGTGTGTTCAGTTTAAAATTTAAAGAGACAGTAACGGTTTTATTTTAAAACGTTTTTTGTGCTTTGTTATCAAGTTTATGCCTATTAACATGTCTGAACTATCAGATAGACGATGTTCTGTATGTTCGGAAGCCAAGGTTCCTCTACATTTAAATATATGTGATGAATGTGACAAACAAAGTAGGGACAATGATGCCACTGATAATAATGTTGTCCAAAATGATTCCTTAAGTGAGGGGAGTAAGCATGGTACTGCGTCATCTCCTTCTATGTCTACACCAGTCTTGCCCACTCAGGAGGTCCCTAGTGCATCTAGTGCGCCAATCCTCCTTACTATGCAACAATTAACGGCTGTAATGGATAATTCTATTAAAAACATTTTAGCCAAAATGCCCACTTATCAGCGAAAGCGCGACTGCTCTGTTTTAGATACTGAAGAGCATGAGGACGCTGATGATAATGGTTCTGACATGCCCTTACACCAGTCTGAAGGGGCTAGGGAGGTTTTGTCTGAGGGAGAAATTTCAGATTCAGGAAAAATTTCTCAACAAGCTGAACCTGACGTTATTACATTCAAATTTAAATTGGAACATCTCCGCGCTCTGCTTAAGGAGGTGTTATCTACTCTGGATGATTGTGACAATTTGGTCATTCCAGAGAAATTATGTAAGATGGACAGGTTCCTAGAGGTCCCGGTGCCCCCCGAAGCTTTTCCTATACCCAAGCGGGTGGCGGACATTGTAAATAAAGAATGGGAAAGGCCCGGCATACCTTTTGTCCCTCCCCCTATATTTAAGAAATTATTTCCTATGGTCGACCCCAGGAAGGACTTATGGCAGACAGTCCCCAAGGTCGAGGGGGCGGTTTCTACTCTAAACAAACGCACCACTATCCCTATAGAAGATAGTTGTGCTTTCAAAGATCCTATGGATAAAAAATTAGAGGGTTTGCTTAAAAAGATGTTTGTTCAGCAAGGTTACCTTCTACAACCAATTTCATGCATTGTTCCTGTCACTACAGCAGCGTGTTTCTGGTTCGAGGAACTAGAAAAGTCGCTCAATAAAGCATCCTCTTATGAGGAGGTTATGGACAGAGTTCAAGCACTTAAGTTGGCTAACTCTTTTACCTTAGACGCCACTTTGCAATTAGCTAGATTAGCGGCGAAAAATTCAGGTTTTGCTATTGTGGCGCGCAGAGCGCTTTGGCTGAAGTCTTGGTCAGCGGATGTGTCCTCCAAGAACAGATTGCTTAACATCCCTTTCAAGGGGAAAACGCTGTTTGGCCCTGACTTGAAAGAGATTATTTCAGACATCACTGGGGGAAAGGGCCACGCCCTTCCTCAGGATAGGTCTTTTAAGGCTAAAAATAAAACAAATTTTCGTCCCTTTCGCAGAAACGGACCAGCCTCAAATTCTACATCCTCTAAGCAAGAGGGTAATTCTTCTCAAACCAAGCCAGCCTGGAGACCGATGCAAGGCTGGAACAAAGGTAAGCAGGCCAAGAAGCCCGCTACCGCTACCAAGACAGCATGAGATGCTGGCCCCCGATCCGGGACCGGATCTGGTGGGGGGCAGACTCTCTCTTTTCGCTCAGGCTTGGGCAAGAGATGTTCAGGATCCTTGGGCGCTAGAAATAGTTTCTCAAGGTTATCTCCTGGAATTCAAGGAACTACCCCCAAGGGGAAGGTTCCACAGGTCTCAATTGTCTTCAGACCAAATAAAAAGACAGGCATTCTTACATTGTGTAGAAGACCTGTTAAAAATGGGAGTGATTCATCCTGTTCCATTAGGAGAACAAGGGATGGGGTTTTACTCCAATCTGTTCATAGTTCCCAAAAAAGAGGGAACATTCAGGCCAATTTTGGATCTCAAGATCCTAAACAAATTTCTCAAGGTTCCATCGTTCAAGATGGAAACCATTCGGACAATTCTTCCTACCATCCAGGAAGGTCAATTCATGACCACGGTGGATTTAAAGGATGCGTATCTACATATTCCTATCCACAAGGAACATCATCGGTTCCTAAGATTCGCCTTTCTGGACAAGCATTACCAGTTTGTGGCACTTCCATTCGGACTAGCCACTGCTCCAAGAATTTTCACAAAGGTACTAGGGTCCCTTCTAGCGGTGCTAAGGCCAAGGGGCATTGCAGTAGTACCCTACTTGGACGACATACTGATTCAAGCGTTGTCTCTGCCACAAGCAAAGGCTCATACGGACATTGTCCTAGCCTTTCTCAGATCTCACGGGTGGAAAGTGAACGTAGAAAAAAGTTCTCTATTCCCGTCAACAAGAGTTCCCTTCTTGGGAACAATAATAGACTCCTTAGAAATGAAGATTTTTCTGACAGAAGCCAGAAAATCAAAACTTCTAAGCTCTTGTCAAGTACTTCATTCTGTTCTTCTTCCTTCCATAGCGCAGTGCATGGAAGTAATAGGTTTGATGGTTGCGGCAATGGACATAGTTCCTTTTGCGCGAATTCAACTGTGCATGCTCAGACAGTGGAATGGGGATTATACAGATTTGTCCCCGACGATCCAAGTAGATCAGAGGACCAGAGATTCACTCCGTTGGTGGCTGACCCTGGACAACCTGTCCCAAGGGATGAGCTTCAGAAGACCAGAGTGGGTCATTGTAACGACCGACGCCAGCCTGGTGGGCTGGGGCGCGGTCTGGAAACACCTGAAAGCTCAGGGTCTATGGTCTCGGGAAGAATCTCTTCTCCCGATAAACATTCTGGAACTGAGAGCGATATTCAATGCTCTCAAGGCTTGGCCTCAACTAGCAAAGGCCAAATTCATAAGGTTTCAATCAGACAACATGACGACTGTTGCATATATCAACCATCAGGGGGGAACAAGGAGTTCCCTGGCGATGGAAGAAGTGACCAAAGTAATTCAATGGGCGGAGATTCACTCCTGCCACTTGTCTGCAATCCACATCCCAGGAGTGGAAAATTGGGAAGCGGATTTTCTGAGTCGTCAGACATTTCATCCGGGGGAGTGGGAACTCCATCCGGAAATCTTTGCCCAAATAACTCAATTATGGGGCATTCCAGACATGGATCTGATGGCGTCTCGTCAGAACTTCAAGGTTCCTTGCTACGGGTCCAGATCCAGGGATCCCAAGGCGACTCTAGTAGATGCACTAGTAGCGCCCTGGACCTTCAACCTAGCTTATGTGTTCCCACCGTTTCCTCTCATTCCCAGGCTGGTAGCCAGGATCAATCAGGAGAGGGCTTCGGTGATCTTGATAGCTCCTGCGTGGCCACGCAGAACTTGGTATGCAGACCTGGTGAATATGTCATCGGCTCCACCATGGAAGCTACCTTTGAGACGGGACCTTCTTGTTCAAGGTCCGTTCGAACATCCGAATCTGGCATCACTCCAACTGACTGCTTGGAGATTGAACGCTTGATTTTATCAAAGCGTGGGTTCTCAGATTCTGTCATTGATACTCTTATTCAGGCTAGAAAGCCTGTAACTAGAAAAATTTACCATAAAGTATGGAAGAAATATATCTGTTGGTGCGAATCGAAAGGATTCCCATGGAACAGGGTAAAAATTCCTAAGATTCTATCCTTTCTACAAGAGGGTTTGGAGAAAGGATTATCTGCAAGTTCTTTGAAGGGACAGATTTCTGCTTTATCTGTTTTACTTCACAAGAAGCTGGCGGCTGTGCCAGATGTTCAGGCTTTTGTTCAGGCTCTGGTTAGAATCAAGCCTGTTTACAAACCTTTGACTCCTCCTTGGAGTCTCAATTTAGTTCTTTCAGTTCTTCAAGGGGTTCCGTTTGAACCCTTACATTCCGTAGATATTAAGTTATTATCTTGGAAAGTTTTGTTTTTGGTTGCAATTTCTTCTGCTAGAAGAGTTTCAGAGTTATCTGCTCTGCAGTGTTCTCCTCCTTATCTGGTGTTCCATGCAGATAAGGTGGTTTTGCGTACTAAACCTGGTTTTCTTCCGAAAGTTGTTTCTAACAAAAATATTAACCAGGAGATAGTTGTGCCTTCTTTGTGTCCGAATCCAGTTTCAAAGAAGGAACGTTTGTTGCACAATTTGGATGTAGTTCGTGCTCTAAAATTCTACTTAGAGGCTACAAAGGATTTCAGACAAACATCTTCCTTGTTTGTTGTTTATTCTGGTAAAAGGAGAGGTCAAAAAGCAACTTCTACCTCTCTCTCTTTTTGGCTTAAAAGCATCATCAGATTGGCTTATGAGACTGCCGGACGGCAGCCTCCTGAAAGAATCACAGCTCATTCCACTAGGGCTGTGGCTTCCACATGGGCCTTCAAGAACGAGGCTTCTGTTGATCAGATATGTAAGGCAGCGACTTGGTCTTCACTGCACACTTTTACCAAATTTTACAAATGTGATACTTTTGCTTCTTCTGAGGCTATTTTTGGGAGAAAGGTTTTGCAAACCGTGGTGCCTTCCATCTAGGTGACCTGATTTGCTCCCTCCCATCATCCGTGTCCTAAAGCTTTGGTATTGGTTCCCACAAGTAAGGATGACGCCGTGGACCGGACACACCTATGTTGGAGAAAACAGAATTTATGTTTACCTGATAAATTACTTTCTCCAACGGTGTGTCCGGTCCACGGCCCGCCCTGGTTTTTTAATCAGGTCTGATGATTTATTTTCTCTAACTACAGTCACCACGGTATCATATGATTTCTCCTATGCAAATATTCCTCCTTTATGTCGGTCGAATGACTGGGGAAGGCGGAGCCTAGGAGGGATCATGTGACCAGCTTTGCTGGGCTCTTTGCCATTTCCTGTTGGGGAAGAGAATATCCCACAAGTAAGGATGACGCCGTGGACCGGACACACCGTTGGAGAAAGTAATTTATCAGGTAAACATAAATTCTGTTTTATACTACCAAGCTAAAATATGTATACCAAGTATGTACGTAAGGTTGTTTTTGTTGTTGCTTTTTTTTTGGAGAATTTAATATGTTTTATCTCTTGTTTTTCAGACACAAGATTCCAGCCTCTACACGTGGTCTGAACTAGATCTACTTCTGTTACTCGGAACGCTTGGACATGTATTAAGTATGGGAGCCAGCAGCTTTATTGAAGAAGAGCATCAGACCTGGTACTTCCTTATCAACACACTTTGCCTGGCACTTTCTCAAGATTTGTGTAGAAAGTACTTTCTTGTTAAGAAAGGAGAAAAGGGTAATGCCTCTATATATGATGAGACAGACAATGAAGGCATATATGTGGACACCATGTATGATATGAATAAAAAAGAACTAAAAGCTGCAAAGCCTTCAATTATAGCTACTTTCATTAAGAATAACGAAAAACTAATTGCATTATCAAGTCCATGGATTATTCTTACATTTTGTCGACTGCTGCGTACTCTAAATCAAACAGGGATTCAGTGGATTCATCAACCAGATTTTGGACACTGGTTGACAAGGTATTTTTATTTATTTTATTTTTTTTTTGAGTAGTAAATTAATTTGGAGAACAAATGGGTTTAACCATTATTACAGTGTTGTTTATTTAGATAACCAGAGTTTGTCTGTATTAACATTTATTATTGCGTTTAGAAACACATTACTTATAAGAAAGACCATCCATTGTGGCCAAACCTTGATGTCTAGGACAGCTTGTTTATAACTTATTCAGCAAATTTTTTTTATTTATATTTATAATATTTTATTTAGATTTTTGGCATATACAAAATAAACATCAATATGTCCATTTACAGTGGAAGCAAGAGCATATAAATATTACATACTGGCTGATTTATATAAAGTAAGCCACTAAACAGCAGCTTTGTAATCGTACAAATACAATAGGTACATGTGCAAATATTATCTGTAGACTAATATGCCAGGGGCCTTTATGTGTATAAATTAGTACAAACAAAAGCAAAAAATTGGCTTGCAGTAATAACTTTTTAAGTAGCAGCCTAGATAATAGTTTTGCAAATACATATGCACAGAGAAATTTTCTAAAAAATCAGACTTGTTTGCTAACAACATTAGTAACGTAAATGGAACAGAGTACAATGAAATCTCGTTTTAATTAATATTGTAATACCTCCCAAACTGAACCGGGTCACTCTTGTACCCTGAGGATAAAATATGAAACTGGGGAGGGTCTCAACTGATATATTTGGTCATCCTTGGACCTTTAAAATTTTTTGAGTAATTGTAGAATTTAGAATATGAGTAATAGAATAAGAGAAAGGAATGGAGGATGTCTAGTTTGTAAAAGTAATTCCCCCTAGTCTGTAATGGATGTAGTAAATGGTTATCCCCAATCAAAAGACATAGGTCTCTCTTGGACCTCCTCAGGGCTTAAATATTCAATATAGGGGAAAACAAGGGATATGTAACACATAGTACCTCTTTCTGTATCTGTAGGGAAATGAATAAAACTGGTCGTATGAGTATTTTTTAGGTATGGGGTCCTAAAAGAAAAAAAAAAAGTAAAACATGAAAGCTCAGATATCCTATAGTTATGTCACTATGAAGTTTGGTTATGATGAACACCTTATCAGTTATATAAGCATTAAGTAAGTAACATTATTAAGAAACACCTTTAAGTCACTTTTGTGCCTTAGCTCTATAATGTAAGTTATAGTACAATAGAGCTCTGCACTTATTCAAATCTTTAAACCCCTATGAAACCTAGACATGCCCAATAGCACAATATTGCTGGCAATACACGTAGGGTGTACATAAATTAACATTCTGGATATTTGTTAGCGGTAGACAGAAAAATTACAAATGTATATTTAGACTATCTAAGTGATTGTAACTTGAAATAGTACCACTAGTCTCTTCATTTTAGTCTATGAACAGGTTCAAAGCTTTGCAATGACGTTTCAAATTTGAGAGAACAGGCTTAGCTAACATGTTAGTAAATTATGCAGTCACAATACAAATGGAGCCATAGTAAGTTGATTAGCTGGGTGGAGATGCTTGTATTACATAATGAAGTTAATGATAAAAACAAAGTTAATAGGTGTATATGTTTAAAGCATAGCAAATTTCACTGTCATGAGCCAGATGTACCAACTTAAATAAATCTCCATGAATACCAACCGTAGGAGTGGCTTATATCCTTTTGTTAGTTAGCTTGTGTTAATCTAGAGGGCTTACTATGTTAAGGACAGTGAAACTCTAGATGGTATTATAAAAGGGTCTCTCGACAGGTGGGGTTGGTCACTGTGAGAGAGACTGGTAAACATAATTGTACTAAGGTCTACTACTTCATGAAAATTGTGTGAGGGATGACGAACTCTAATGATAGGGCATTAGGGGAAATTACATGTGACATGAGAATTAATTACTGTACTTATCCCCTTCCAAAACAGTAATTTTCCTGTGTCAAGGATGTCCCTTGTAGAGAGTCGTCTGCTTGCTGCTGGGTGTAGTGGGCCAGCAGATCTGGTAGGACAATGTACAACATTGCAAATGTCTTGCCAAAATGAAATTGTAGTAATGTGCTTCGTTAGGCATCCTAACATATCGGACAGAAAAGTCGTAATTTATAAACAGACGGGAGATATATCCTGGAACGGAGTGCAGAATCAGGTTTAAATATCTGTATCCTAGCCAATGCCAGATTTGCCTGCCGGGGAGCGTAGCACAAAGTATAATGGTAGTCTCAAGACTAGTCCTCCTGTTAGCCAGTGTAGATGAAAGGTTGCGATGGTGTTAATACCTTGAGACTTAAACATCTCATATAAAGTCAGAAGGGAATAAACTCTCAGTGAGCTGAATGGTGTCCCTAATAGGAGGCTCCTGAATCTGTATCTGAGCTGCGTAGTGGAAGCCATGGCGGTTTGTCTAGATTTCATCATCACACGATCAGCTAGTCTTGTCTCGCTGCCATGCTGAATCTTTACCTCCACCATAGGAGCCGGCCGCACCCTCAATGACCTTGGCAAACTGCAGCATTTAAAGCCACTCCGCTGGACAGGTTCCTCATATATAGTTAGCTCAATTGGGCTCAGCTGTTCCAGTGATGTTCCTTTTTCTGGTTCCTCTGCTGCTAATGTGTCATCCGCTTCTTGTTTACCTTTAATGAGATACTGGAGGCTTTCAAATCTGTTCACCATCTTCTTCTCAAGTTTGAACAGAAGGTCCTTTATGTTTATGTAGATGTCCTCCTCCATTTGCACAGTCATATTTGTACTGCAGAACCCGGATCACTGTGGTGGTGGTGGTGATGGGGGGGGGTGTTGAGAACTCTGTGGGTAGGCTGCCGCCTGGAGTGTCAATGGTCTAGATCTAAGTTGAAAAGTCATAAACTCAGCAAAATCTATGTTATAGCGCTCAGTATGGTGTCATGTCCCCATTTATATAAGATTCACACGTAGATGATGTTTCTGTTGTAGATAATCGGCGGATTAACAAAAGGCTCATCTCCAGCCATAGATAGTGCGACCAGTCGGGCCGCCTCCTAGACACACCTCAGCAAATCTCTTTTTTTTTATGCATTTTTGTATTCAGTTTAGGTCTGACATTCTCTTACGCTATAATTCTTTAGTTGGTAAGTTGCGTATTCTTACTGCCTTTCCTTTGAAATTTCCCTTACCCTCTGCATAAATAAAAATGGTTGCACATCCTTTTATATGTAACAAACATTGCAGACTCTTTATGACCTCATATTTAGTTAACAGTAGACAAAATTAAATGTGAGAAGTGAAGCATGTTGATTTAGAATAATATGGCTTTCTTCAATCGTTCCAGCCCTTGTAGTAAACAAATTCATATGGAAAAATGGTACCAAATAGAAATACTAATATCCAACAGATCTTACATTGTGATGTCTTCCAAATAAAGCAGAAAGAGGGTTTTTGTTGTTTTAATTTAAAGTAAACCGAAACAAATAAAAAGAAAACTAGTTTAAAATGTTTAGATTTAGATCGATTTGAAGAAAAGAATCAACATACAACATATTGCTAAAGTCGCACGTGATTTCTTAATACATTAAAACTAGATACATCACAGCTTGTTCTGTACTCAGAAGAATCCGCCCCTGAGACTGCTCCTTGCATGAGTTATAAAAAAGCCAGTTAAATAGTATTGTGGAGCCTAATCTGATCTAATTGTCTTTAAAGGGACATTAAACACTAAATACTTTTTATAAGCATAGTATTGAGGTTATTTACCAGCTCCCTCTAGTCATGGATGCTGTCGTTCAGCAACTCTCCTTCATATACCTGCAGTATAACCTAGGTTCCAAAACAGCTAGCACCCATGAGGGAGGTGCATGAAATGTGTTTAGTATCCCTTTAAGTATACTGGGATCGACCTTACTTTTTATTTGTATTAGTTTCCAAACAGCACACCTCATTATTGCATAATGAAGAATGTCACATGTGATCAGCAGTGCCTCAATATGCAACACATTTAGAAAGAGGGCTCCATACACATCTATTTAAAACATTTCAGGTGTTCTGTTTATGTTGGAGGCAGTTTTATAAAGTCTCAGGAGAGAAAAACATTAGCAAATCTTTGAAAACAACAAAACATCAGCAGCAGCTGTGATATATTAGTGTTGACAAATATGTTTTAATATGGTGCTAACATGGTCCAGTAGGACATCATTGTCTGCTTATAAATGTCACAAGCTAAATACTGTCATTGGAAATTGAGCGTAAACCACGTTATGACAGGCCAAGAGACAACTGCAGTCATGAAGATAAAAAATCAGTTTGACAACATTGAAATTGAATTAGATGTCCATGGTAAAAATATATTTGTTCCAGAATTAGTGAATATAATTTTTACATTTAAAAAACTAAGCAAAATGTGATATATTCTGAATTAGCGGTGATCACTAAAATTGTTTTCTATAGTGAAATCATTAATCACACTAACCGTATAATTTCTAAAGGTCTTCTGAAAACACAGAAACAGTCTACTTCAGAATTTTTAATTTTTTAAAAAGATAGATAATTCCTTTATTACCCATTCCCCAGTTTTGCACAACCAACACTGTTATATTAATACACTTTTTACCTCCGTGATTACCTTGTATCTAAGCCTCTGCAGACTGCCCCTTTATTTTTTTAGTTTTTTTTGACAGATATGCATATTAGCCAATCAGTGCTGACTCCTAGGTAACTTCATGGGAATGAGAACAATGTTATCTATATTGCACACATGAGCGCTGTCTAGCTGTAAAAAAAACAAAAACTGTCAGAATGCACTGAGACAAGAGGCGGCCTTCAAGGACTTAGAAATTAGCATGTGAGCCTACCTAAGTTTAGCTTTCAACCAAAGAATATCAAGAGAACAAAGCAAATTTGATGATAAGTCAGTTGGAAAGTTGTTTAAAATGTAATACCCTATCTTAATCCCGAAAGTTTATTTTTGACTAGACTGTCGCTTTAAGGTTGGAAAACAGCTATGTTGCAAACAGCTATGTACAGAACTGGGAACAGATTTAGATGAGGGGGAGGAGTCCTTAATAATTGAGGGAAATTTTTTTCTAAACCCAAATGGCCTTACATACCCCACCACTTATGAATATTTGCTAACTCAAGTTAAACAAATAAATGTTGTCATTCTCATCCATTGTTTTTGTTGACTGATCGAGCGCTTTTCCTTTTTAAATAAACAATGCTTCAGAGTCTACCATTAATAGAGATCTAGGAGCTAGTGACCATTTATAGAAAGTACACAAATGATACAGCTGTTTTAGCTTTAATTTAAATGTTAAAAATTTTTACAAAACTTTTTTTAGTTAAAAAATAAGTTTGTGTTTCCTGTTAATATGCACAATAAAGCATTTTTGTGCAATATTTCTTTAAATCCTGTTCCTTTATTTTTTTTCTCCTAAATGTCAACAGCACACATTTTGGAATGCTGTTTAACCCCTTAACGACCGAGGACGTGCAGGGTACGTCCTCAAAAAAAAGGCAGTTAATGCCTGAGAACGTACCCTGCACGTCCTCGGTTTGGAAAGCAGCTGGAAGCGATCCTGCTCGCTTCCAGCTGCTTTCCGGTTATTGCAGTGATGCCTCGATATGGAGGCATCCTGCAATAACCTTTTTAAGCCATCCGGTGCAGAGAGAGCCACTCTGTGGCCCTCTCTGCACCGGAGATCGGTGGCTCCCTGCGTTGGTGGGTGGGAGCCGGACCGGGAGGCGGCCATCGATGGCCCTGGTTATGTGCAGGGGGGGCGGGATCGTGGGCGGGGATGAGCGGGGGCGCGCACGGGAGGGCGGGGGCGGGCGCGTGCACGGGGAGGGAGCGGGTGGGAACCGCTACACTACAGAAAATTTGTTAATAAAAAATGTTTAAATGCCTTAATATTTTAAAAAAAAAAAAGATCAGCAAGGTGGTGGGGGTTTGTCTGTGTGGGGGGGGAAGCTACACTACAGAAAAAAGCCAAATAAAAATAAAAAAAGCACTTTTTTTTTGCAAACTGGGTACTGGCAGACAGCTGCCAGTACCCAAGATGGCCCCCAATGAGGCAGAGGGGATGGTCAGAGAGCGGTTTTGGGGGGGATCAGGGAGGTTGGGGGCTAAGGGGGGGATCCTACACCCTAGCATATGTAAATATGCTAAAAAATTTTTTTATTTTTTTTTAAAAAAACCCTTTTATTTTAGTACTGGCAGACTTTCTGCCAGTACTTAAGATGGCGGGGACAATTGTGGGGTGGGGGAGGGAAGGGAGCTGTTTGGGAGGGATCAGGGGGTGGGATGTGTCAGGTGGGAGGCTGATCTCTACACTAAAGCTAAAATTAACCCTGCAAGCTCCCTACAAACTCCCTAATTAACCCCTTCACTGCTAGCCATAATACACGTGTGAGGCGCAGCAGGATTTAGCGGCCTTCTAATTACCAGAAAGCAACGCCAAAGTCATATATGTCTGCTATTTCTGAACAAAGGGGATCCCAGACAAGTATTTACAACCATTTGTGCCATAATTGCACAAGCTGTTTGTAAATTATTTCAGTGAGAAACCTAAAATTGTGAAAAATTTAACTTTTTTTCAATTTGATCACATTTGGCGGTGAAATGGTGGCATGAAATATACCAAAATGTGCCTAGATCAATACTTGGGGTTGTCTACTATACTACACTAAAGCTAAAATTAACCCTACAAGCTCCCTAAAAGCTCCCTAATTAACCCCTTAACTGCTGGGCATAATACACTTGTGGTGCGCAGTAGCATTTAGCGGCCTTCTAATTACCAAAAAGCAACGCCAAAGCCATATATGTCTGCTATTTCTGAACAAAGGGGATCCCAGAGAAGAATTTACAACCATTTATGCCATAATTGCACAAGTTGTTTGTAAATAATTTCAGTGAGAAACCAAAAGTTTGTGAAAAAAATTGTGAAAAAGTGAACGATTTTTTGTATTTGATCGCATTTGGCGGTGAAATCGTGGTATGAAATATACCAAAATTGTCCTAGATCAATACTTTGGGATGTCTACTAAAAAAATATATATACATGTCAAGGGATATTCAGGGATTCCTGAAAGATATTAGTGTTCTAATGTAACTAGCGCTAATTTTGAAAAAAAAAATGGTTTGGAAATAGCAAAGTGCTACTTGTATTTATGGCCCTATAACTTGCAAAAAAAGCAAAGAACATGTAAACATTGGGTATTTCTAAACTCAGGACAAAATTTTGAAACTATTTAGCATGGATGTTTTTTGGTGGTTGTAGATGTGTAACAGATTTTGGGGGTCAAAGTTAGAAAAAGTGTGTTTTTTTCAATTTTTCCTCATATTTTATATTTTTTTTTATAGTAAATTATAAGATATGATGAAAATAATGGTATCTTTAGAAAGTCCATTTAATGGCGAGAAAAACGGTATATAATATGTGTGGGTACAGTAAATGAGTAAGAGGAAAATTACAGCTAAACACAAACACCGCAAAAATGTAAAAATAGCCTTGGTCCCAAACGGACAGAAAATGGAAAAGTGCTGTGGTCATTAAGGGGTTAACCCCCCCCCCCCAAAAAAAAAAACAAAAAAAAACAAAACAACTCTGTAAAAAGCAGTGAATTGTTCCATGCAATATACTGCTTTATAAATTTTAGAAAGATGCAACATAGAGCAGGCAATTTTAAACAACTTTCTAATTTACTTCTATTATCAAATTTTCTTTGTTCTCTTGGTATTTCTTGTTGAAAAACAGGAATGTATTCTAAGGAGCCGACCCATTTTAGGAGCACTATATGGCAGCAGTTTTGCAAGAATGTTATCCATTTGCAAGAACACTAGAGGGCAGCACTATTTCCTGTCATGTAGTGCTCCAGGTGTCTACCTAGGTATCTCTTCAACACCGAAAATATCATGGGAACAAAGCAAATTTGATAATAGAAGTAAATTGGAAACTATTTTAAAATGGTCTGAATCACAAAAGAACATTTTTGTGTTTCATATTTCTTTAATGTTGAAAATAAGTAGAAGGCGACTCCATTCAGAGCTTGAACGATTGATGAAATCATCACTTTTTTTACCTTAATAAGAGTATAGTTTAAAGGCTCAAAAAACACACATAGAGACCGTGCGGAGAACAACCCTCTTAAAAACAAATTAATATTGGGTAGTCTTGTATGATGAAAGGTAAGAAGAGTTCTTTACTTCATAGATGAGAGAGGTCATTACTAACTATCAGCCTGTTCAAAGCATTTTCACATGATCATTACATGATGCTGAGGATAGGAGAATTAAGAAAAGTGTAATGTAAAAAAAGTGCAGAATTACTGAGTGTTTAAAAGAAAAAAACATTGTGTGTGTTTTGAATAATGTATTATATATATATATATATATATATATATATAAATATATATATATATATATATATATAGAGAGAGAGAGAGATGATTCTAATCAATAAATAAATCAACTCACATAATTTACAACAAATTTGTAGTTGTTTGTCATCCTTTTTTTTTTTTTAAATCTCATTTCTCCAACATTGGTGTGTCCGGTCCACGGTGTCATCCATTACTTGTGGGATATTCTCCTCCCCCACAGGGAAAGGCAAGGAGAGCACACAGCAAGAGCTGTCCATATAGTCCCTCCCAGGCTCCGCCCCCCCAGTCATTCTCCTTGCCGCTCTGAACAAGTAGCATCTCCTCGGGGATGGTGAGGAGTTTGTGGTGTTTAGTTGTAGTTTCTCCAACATAGGTGTGTCCGGTCCACGGCGTCATCCTTACTTGTGGGATATTCTCTTCCCCAACAGGAAATGGCAAAGAGCCCAGCAAAGCTGGTCACATGATCCCTCCTAGGCTCCGCCTACCCCAGTCATTCTCTTTGCCGTTGTACAGGCAACATCTCCACGGAGATGGCTTAGAGTTTTTTAGTGTTTAACTGTAGTTTTTATTATTCAATCAAGAGTTTGTTATTTTGAAATAGTGCTGGTATGTACTATTTACTCAGAAACAGAAAAGAGATGAAGATTTCTGTTTGTATGAGGAAAATGATTTTAGCAACCGTCACTAAAATCCATGGCTGTTCCACACAGGACTGTTGAGAGCAATTAACTTCAGTTGGGGGAACAGTGAGCAGTCTCTTGCTGCTTGAGGTATGACACATTCTAACAAGACGATGTAATGCTGGAAGCTGTCATTTTCCCTATGGGATCCGGTAAGCCATGTTTATTACGATCGTAAATAAGGGCTTCAAAAAAGGGCTTATTAAGACTGTAGACTTTTTTTGGGCTAAATCGATTGATTATTAACACATATTTAGCCTTGAGGAATCATTTTATCTGGGTATTTTGATATAATAATATCGGCAGGCACTGTTTTAGACACCTTATTCTTTAGGGGCTTTCCCAAAGCATAGGCAGAGCCTCATTTTCGCGCCGGTGTTGCGCACTTGTTTTTGAGAGGCATGGCATGCAGTCGCATGTGAGAGGAGCTCTGATACTTAGAAAAGACTTTCTGAAGGCGTCATTTGGTATCGTATTCCCCTTGGGGCTTGGTTGGGTCTCAGCAAAGCAGATACCAGGGACTGTAAAGGGGTTAAAGTTCAAAACGGCTCCGGTTCCGTTATTTTAAGGGTTAAAGCTTCCAAATTTGGTGTGCAATACTTTTAAGGCTTTAAGACACTGTGGTGAAAATTTGGTGAATTTTGAACAATTCCTTCATGTTTTTTCGCATTTGCAGTAATAAAGTGTGTTCAGTTTAAAATTTAAAGTGACAGTAACGGTTTTATTTTAAAACGTTTTTTGTACTTTGTTATCAAGTTTATGCCTGTTTAACATGTCTGAACTACCAGATAGACTGTGTTCTGAATGTGGGGAAGCCAGAATTCCTATTCATTTAAATAAATGTGATTTATGTGACAATGACAATGATGCCCAAGATGATTTCTCAAGTGAGGGGAGTAAGCATGGTACTGCATCATTCCCTCCTTCGTCTACACGAGTCTTGCCCACTCAGGAGGCCCCTAGTACATCTAGCGCGCCAATACTCCTTACTATGCAACAATTAACGGCTGTAATGGATAATTCTGTCAAAAACATTTTAGCCAAAATGAACACTTATCAGCGTAAGCGCGACTGCTCTGTTTTAGATACTGAAGAGCATGACGACGCTGATAATAATATTTCTGAAGGGCCCCTAACCCAGTCTGATGGGGCCAGGGAGGTTTTGTCTGAGGGAGAAATTACTGATTCAGGGAACATTTCTCAACAAGCTGAACCTGATGTGATTGCATTTAAATTTAAGTTGGAACATCTCCGCATTCTGCTTAAGGAGGTA
Organism: Bombina bombina; assembly: GCF_027579735.1. NCBI lineage: Eukaryota > Metazoa > Chordata > Amphibia > Anura > Bombinatoridae > Bombina > Bombina bombina. The sequence continues at coordinate 731,691,128 of NC_069500.1, read as the reverse complement.
TTATCCACTCTGGATGATTGTGACAAGTTGGTCATCCCAGAGAAACTATGTAAAATGGACAAGTTCCTAGAGGTGCCGGGGCTCCCAGAAGCTTTTCCTATACCCAAGCGGGTGGCGGACATTGTTAATAAAGAATGGGAAAGGCCCGGTATTCCTTTCGTCCCTCCCCCCATATTTAAAAAATTGTTTCCTATGGTCGACCCCAGAAAGGACTTATGGCAGACAGTCCCCAAGGTCGAGGGAGCGGTTTCCACTTTAAACAAACGCACCACTATACCCATAGAGGATAGTTGTGCTTTCAAAGATCCTATGGATAAAAAATTAGAAGGTTTGCTTAAAAAGATGTTTGTTCAGCAGGGTTACCTTCTACAACCAATTTCATGCATTGTCCCTGTCGCTACAGCCGCATGTTTCTGGTTCGATGAGCTGATAAAGGCGGTCGATAGTGATTCTCCTCCTTATGAGGAGATTATGGACAGAATCAATGCTCTCAAATTGGCTAATTCTTTCACCCTAGACGCCACTTTGCAATTGGCTAGGTTAGCGGCTAAGAATTCTGGGTTTGCTATTGTGGCGCGCAGAGCGCTTTGGTTGAAATCTTGGTCGGCTGATGCGTCTTCCAAGAACAAGCTACTTAACATTCCTTTCAAGGGGAAAACGCTGTTTGGCCCTGACTTGAAAGAGATTATCTCTGATATCACTGGGGGTAAGGGCCACGCCCTTCCTCAGGATCGGCCTTTCAAGGCAAAAAATAAACCTAATTTTCGTCCCTTTCGTAGAAACGGACCAGCCCAAAGTGCTACGTCCTCTAAGCAAGAGGGTAATACTTCTCAAGCCAAGCCAGCTTGGAGACCAATGCAAGGCTGGAACAAGGGAAAGCAGGCCAAGAAACCTGCCACGGCTACCAAGACAGCATGAAATGTTGGCCCCCGATCCGGGACCGGATCTGGTGGGGGGCAGACTCTCTCTCTTCGCTCAGGCTTGGGCAAGAGATGTTCTGGATCCTTGGGCGCTAGAAATAGTCTCCCAAGGTTATCTTCTGGAATTCAAGGGACTTCCCCCAAGGGGGAGGTTCCACAGGTCTCAGTTGTCTTCAGACCATATAAAAAGACAGGCATTCTTACATTGTGTAGAAGACCTGTTAAAAATGGGAGTGATTCATCCTGTTCCATTAAGAGAACAAGGGATGGGGTTCTACTCCAATCTGTTTATAGTTCCCAAAAAAGAGGGAACGTTCAGACCAATCTTAGATCTCAAGATCTTAAACAAGTTTCTCAAGGTTCCATCGTTCAAGATGGAAACCATTCGAACTATTCTTCCTTCCATCCAGGAAGGTCAATTCATGACCACGGTGGATTTAAAGGATGCGTATCTACATATTCCTATCCACAAGGAACATCATCGGTTCCTGAGGTTCGCATTCCTGGACAAACATTACCAGTTCGTGGCGCTTCCTTTCGGATTAGCCACTGCTCCAAGGATTTTCACAAAGGTACTAGGGTCCCTTCTAGCTGTGCTAAGACCAAGGGGCATTGCTGTAGTACCTTACTTGGACGACATTCTGATTCAAGCGTCGTCCCTTCCTCAAGCAAAGGCTCACACGGACATTGTCCTGGCCTTTCTCAGATCTCACGGATGGAAAGTGAACGTGGAAAAGAGTTCTCTATCTCCGTCAACAAGGGTTCCCTTCTTGGGAACAATAATAGACTCCTTAGAAATGAGGATTTTTCTGACAGAGGCCAGAAAAACAAAACTTCTAGACTCTTGTCGGATACTTCATTCAGTTCCTCTTCCTTCCATAGCTCAGTGCATGGAAGTGATCGGGTTGATGGTAGCGGCAATGGACATAGTTCCTTTTGCACGCATTCATCTAAGACCATTACAACTGTGCATGCTCAGTCAGTGGAATGGGGACTATACAGACTTGTCTCCGAAGATACAAGTAAATCACAGGACCAGAGACTCACTCCGTTGGTGGCTGTCCCTGGACAACCTGTCACGAGGGATGACATTCCGCAGACCAGAGTGGGTCATTGTCACGACCGACGCCAGTCTGATGGGCTGGGGCGCGGTCTGGGGATCCCTGAAAGCTCAGGGTCTTTGGTCTCGGGAAGAATCTCTTCTACCGATAAATATTCTGGAACTGAGAGCGATATTCAATGCTCTCAAGGCTTGGCCTCAGCTAGCGAGGGCCAAGTTCATACGGTTTCAATCAGACAACATGACAACTGTTGCGTACATCAACCATCAGGAGGGAACAAGGAGTTCCCTGGCGATGGAAGAAGTGACCAAAATCATTCTATGGGCGGAGTCTCACTCCTGCCACCTGTCTGCTATCCACATCCCAGGAGTGGAAAATTGGGAAGCGGATTTTCTGAGTCGTCAGACATTGCATCCGGGGGAGTGGGAACTCCATCCGGAAATCTTTGCCCAAGTCACTCAGCTGTGGGGCATTCCAGACATGGATCTGATGGCCTCTCGTCAGAACTTCAAAGTTCCTTGCTACGGGTCCAGATCCAGGGATCCCAAGGCGGCTCTAGTGGATGCACTAGTAGCACCTTGGACCTTCAAACTAGCTTATGTGTTCCCGCCGTTTCCTCTCATCCCCAGGCTGGTAGCCAGGATCAATCAGGAGAGGGCGTTGGTGATCTTGATAGCTCCTGCGTGGCCACGCAGGACTTGGTATGCAGATCTGGTGAATATGTCATCGGCTCCACCTTGGAAGCTACCTTTGAGACGAGACCTTCTTGTTCAGGGTCCGTTCGAACATCCGAATCTGGTTTCACTCCAGCTGACTGCTTGGAGATTGAACGCTTGATCTTATCGAAGCGAGGGTTCTCAGATTCTGTTATCGATACTCTTGTTCAGGCCAGAAAGCCTGTAACTAGAAAGATTTACCACAAAATTTGGAAAAAATATATCTGTTGGTGTGAATCTAAAGGATTCCCTTGGGACAAGGTTAAGATTCCTAGGATTCTATCCTTCCTTCAAGAAGGATTGGAAAAAGGATTATCTGCAAGTTCCCTGAAGGGACAGATTTCTGCCTTGTCTGTGTTACTTCACAAAAAGCTGGCCGCTGTGCCAGATGTTCAAGCCTTTGTTCAGGCTCTGGTTAGAATTAAGCCTGTTTACAAACCTTTGACTCCTCCTTGGAGTCTCAATTTAGTTCTTTCAGTTCTTCAGGGGGTTCCGTTTGAACCCTTGCATTCCGTTGATATTAAATTATTATCTTGGAAAGTTTTGTTTTTAGTTGCAATTTCTTCTGCTAGAAGAGTTTCAGAATTATCTGCTCTGCAGTGTTCTCCTCCTTATCTTGTGTTCCATGCAGATAAGGTGGTTTTACGTACTAAACCTGGTTTTCTTCCAAAAGTTGTTTCTAACAAAAACATTAACCAGGAGATTATCGTACCTTCTCTGTGTCCGAAACCAGTTTCAAAGAAGGAACGTTTGTTGCACAATTTGGATGTTGTTCGCGCTCTAAAATTCTATTTAGATGCTACAAAGGATTTTAGACAAACATCTTCCTTGTTTGTTGTTTATTCCGGTAAAAGGAGAGGTCAAAAAGCAACCTCTACCTCTCTCTCTTTTTGGATTAAAAGCATCATCAGATTGGCTTACGAGACTGCCGGACGGCAGCCTCCCGAAAGAATCACAGCTCATTCCACTAGGGCTGTGGCTTCCACATGGGCCTTCAAGAACGAGGCTTCTGTTGATCAGATATGTAGGGCAGCGACTTGGTCTTCACTGCACACTTTTACCAAATTTTACAAGTTTGATACTTTTGCTTCTTCTGAGGCTATTTTTGGGAGAAAGGTTTTGCAAGCCGTGGTGCCTTCCATTTAGGTGACCTGATTTGCTCCCTCCCTTCATCCGTGTCCTAAAGCTTTGGTATTGGTTCCCACAAGTAAGGATGACGCCGTGGACCGGACACACCTATGTTGGAGAAAACAGAATTTATGTTTACCTGATAAATTACTTTCTCCAACGGTGTGTCCGGTCCACGGCCCGCCCTGGTTTTTTTAATCAGGTCTGATAATTTATTTTCTTTAACTACAGTCACCACGGTACCATATGGTTTCTCCTATGCAAATATTCCTCCTTAACGTCGGTCGAATGACTGGGGTAGGCGGAGCCTAGGAGGGATCATGTGACCAGCTTTGCTGGGCTCTTTGCCATTTCCTGTTGGGGAAGAGAATATCCCACAAGTAAGGATGACGCCGTGGACCGGACACACCGTTGGAGAAAGTAATTTATCAGGTAAACATAAATTCTGTTTTTTTATTCTTCTATCAAGAGTTTGTTATTTTAAAATAGTGCTGGTATGTACTATTTACTCTGAAACAGAAAGAGATGAAGATTTCTGTTTGTGAGAGGATTATGATTTTAGCAGCAGTTACTAAAATCGTTTGCTGTTTCCACATAGGACTGTTGAGATGAGATAACTTCAGTTGGGGGGAACAGTTTGCAGACTTTTCTGCTCAAGGTATGACTAGCCATATTTCTAACAAGACTGTGTAATGCTGGAAGGCTGTCATTTCCCCTCATGGGGATCGGTAAGCCATTTTCTTAGTCTCAAACAGAATAAAGGGCTTATTATGGGCTATAAACTGGTAGACACTTTTAGGGGCTAAATCGATTGCTTTATTTAAGTATTATATGCAGTTTGAAGTTGTATTTCACACTTTTATAACATTGGGGAACGTTTTTAGCACCAGGCACTTGTTAAGACACCTTCCCAGTCAGGAAGGGCCTTTCTCTGTAGTAGGCAGAGCCTCATTTTCGCGCCATTACTGTGCAGTTAATTTTGAGTTCAGTACATGCAGCTGCATGTGTGAGGGTCTGGAATCCACTAAAAACATTCCTAGAAGGCTTCATTTGGTATCATATACCCCCCTGGGATTGGTGAAGTTGCAGCAAAGGCTGTGGCTGGGACTGTAAGGGGGTTAAAATGAAAAACGGCTCCGGTTTCCACATTTTAAGGGTTAACAGCTTGAAAATTGGGGTGCAACACTTTGAATGTATTAAGACACTGTGGTGAAAATTTGGTAAAGATTGGATAATTCCTTCATAGTTTTTCACATATTCAGTAATAAAGTGTGCCCTGTTTAACATTTAAAGAGACAGTAACGGTTTTGTTTTAAAACGGTTTTTGTGCTTTATTAACCAGTTTAAGCCTGTTTAACATGTCTGTACCTTCAGATAGATCATGTTCTGTATGTATGGTAGCCAATGTGGTTCCCCCTTCAAATATAGTGTGATAATTGTGCCATTGCGTCCAAACAAAGTAAGGACAGAACTGTCACAAATTGTAAAGTTGCCCAGGATGATTCCTCAGATGAAGGAAGTAGACATAGTTCTACATCATCTCCTTCTGTGTCTATACCAGTTATGCCCGCGCAGGCGACCCCTAGTACTTCTAGCGCGCCAATGCTTGTTACTATGCAGTAATTTACGGCAGTAATGGATAACTCCATAGCTAATATTTTATCCAAAATGCCAGCATTTCAGAGAAAGCACGATTGCTCTGTTTTAAACACTGTAGAGCAGGAGGGCGCTGATGATAATTTTTCTGTCATACCCTCACACCAATCTGAAGTGGCAGTGAGGGAGGGTTTGTCAGATGGGGAAATTTCTGATACAGGAAGAATTTCTCAGCAGGCAGAACCTGATGTTGTGACATTTAAATTTAAATTAGAGCATCTCCGCGCATTACTTAAGGAGGTGCTATCTACTCTGGATGATTGTGACAATCTGGTCAACCCAGAAAAATTGTGCAAGATGGACAGTTCCTTGAGGTCCCGGTGCACCCTGATGCTTTTCCGATACCTAAACGGGTGGCGGGCATAGTGAATAAGGAGTGGGAGAAGCCAGGCATACCTTTTGTCCCTCCTCCTATATTTAAGAAATTGTTCCCTATGGTCGACCCCAGGAAGGACACATGGCAAACAGTCCCTAAGGTCGAGGGGGAGTTTTCTACTCTAGCCAAGCGCACGACCATTCCTATTGAGGACAATTGTGCTTTCAAAGATCCTATGGATAAAAAATTGGAGGGTTTGCTTAAAAAGATTTTTGTACAGCAAGGTTACCTCCTTCAACCTATTTCATGCATTATTCCTGTCACTACAGAGGCGTGGTTCTGGTTCGAGGAACTGGAAAAGTCGCTCAGTAGGGAGACTCCGTATGAGGAAGTCATGGACAGAATTTACGCACTTAAATTAGCTAATTCCTTTATTTTAGACGCCGCTTTGCAGTTAGCAAGGTTAGCGGCAAAAAATTCAGGGTTTACAATTGTGGCGCGCAGAGCGCTCTGGCTAAAGTCTTGGTCGGCGGATGTATCTTCCAAGACAAAATTGCTTAATACCCCTTTCAAAGGTAAGACCCCTTTTGGGCCAGAATTGAAAGAGATTATTTCAGTCATCACTGGGGGAAAGGGCCATGCCCTTCCACAAGATAAACCTTTCAAGGCTAAGAATAAGTCCAATTCTCGTCCCTTTCGCAATTTCAGGAATGGACCGGCTTCCAACTCGGCAGCCTCTTGACAAGAGGGTAACGCTTCCCAGACTAAACCAGCTTGGAAATCAATGCAAGGCTGGAACAAGGGTAAACTGGCCAAGAAACCTGCTGCTGCTACCAAGACAGCATGAAGAGGTAGCCCCCGATCCAGAACCGGATCTAGTAGGGGGCAGACTCTCTCTCTTTGCTCAGGCTTGGGCAAGAGATGTTCAGGATCCCTGGGCACTAGAAATAGTCTCTCAGGGTTATCTTCTAGAATTCAAGGAACTACCCCCAAGGGGAAGGTTCCACATGTCTCACTTATCTTCAAACCAAGTAAAGAGACAGGCATTCTTACATTGTGTAGAAGACCTGTTAAAGATGGGAGTGATACTCCCAGTTCCAACTGTGGAACAAGGTCAGGGGTTTTACTCAAATCTGTTTGTAGTTCCCAAAAAAAGAGGGAACTTTCAGACCAATTCTGGATTTAAAAATTCTAAACAAATTTCTCAGAGTGCCATCGTTCAAAATGGAAACTATTCGAATGATTTTACCTACAATCCAGGAGGGTCAATTTATGACTACCGTGGATCTAAAGGATGCGTATCTGCATATTCCTATCCACAAAGATCATCATCAGTTCCTAAGGTTCGCCTTTCTGGACAAACATTACCTATTGTGGCTCTCCCATTCGGACTAGCCACTGCTCCAAGGATTTTCACAAAGGTGCTCGGGTCCCTTCTAGCGGTTCTAAGACCCAGGGACATTGCAGTGGCACCTTACTTGGACGACATCCTAATTCAAGCGTCGTCTCTTTCAAAGACAAAGGCTCACACAGACATTGTTCTAGCCTTTCTCAGATCTCACAGGTGGTAGGTGAACATAGAAAAAAGTTCCCCGTCTCCGTCAACAAGAGTCCCTTTCTTGGGAACAATAATAGATTCTTTAGAAATGAAGATTTTCCTGACAGATGTCAGAGAGTCAAAGCTTCTAAACGCTTGTCAAGTTCTTCACTCTGTTCTACGGCCTTCCATAGCTCAGTGCATAGAAGTAGTAGGGTTGATGGTTGCAGCAATGGACATAGTTCCTTTTGCGCGAATTCATCTAAGACCATTACAACTGTGCATGCTCAAACAGTGGAATGGGGACTATACAGACTTGTCTCCAGTGATTCAAGTAGATCAGAAGACCAGAAACTCACTCCGTTGTTGGCTGACTCAGGATCACCTGTCCCAGGGAATGAGCTTCCTCAGACAAGAGTGGGTCATTGTCACGACCGACGCCAGTCTATTAGGCTGGGGCGCGGTCTGGGATTCCCTGAAAGCTCAGGGTCTATGGTCTCGGGAAGAGTCTCTTCTCCCGATAAACATCCTGGAAATGAGAGCGATATTCAATGCTCTCCGGGCTTGGACTCAACTAGCAAAGGCCAGATTCATAAGATTCCAATCAGACAACATGACGACTGTTGCTTACTTCAACCATCAGGGGGGAACAAGGAGTTCCCTGGCGATGAGAGAGGTGACCAAGATCATCAAATAGGCGGAGGATCACTCCTACCACCTGTCTGCGATCCACATCCCAGGAGTGGAAAACTGGGAGGCGGATTATCTGAGTCGTCAGACCTTTCATCCGGGGGAGTGGGAACTCCACCCGGAGGTGTTTGCCCAGTTGACCCAATTATGGGGCATTCCAGACATGGATCTGATGGCGTCTCATCAGAACTTCAAGGTTCCTTGCTACGGGTCCAGATCCAGGGATCCCAAGGCGACTCTAGTGGATGCATTAGTGGCGCCTTGGACTTTCAACCTAGCTTATGCGTTTCCACCGTTCCTTCTCATTCCCAGGCTGGTAGCCAGGATCAAACAGGAGAAGGCCTCGGTGATTTTGATAGCTCCTGCGTGGCCACGCAGGACTTGGTATGCAGACCTGGTGAATATGTCATCGGCTCCACCATGGAAGCTACCTTTGAGACAGGATCTTCTAGTACAAGGTCCATTCGAACATCCAAATCTAGTTTCTCTCCAGCTGACTGCTTGGAAATTGAACGCTTGATTTTGTCTAAGCGTGGGTTTTCGGATTCTGTGATAGATACTCTGGTACAAGCCAGAAAACCTGTGACTAGAAAGATTGCCATAAAATATGGAAAAGATATATCTGTTGGTGTGAATCCAAGGGATTCTCATGGAGTAAGATTAAAATTCCTAGGATCCTTTCCTTTCTCCAAGAAGGTTTGGATAAGGGATTATCAGCGAGTTCTCTAAAAGGACAGATTTCTGCTTTATCTGTCTTGTTACACAAACGACTGGCAGCTGTGCCAGATGTTCAAGCTTTTGTTCAGGCTTTGGTCAGGATCAAGCCTGTTTACAGACCCTTGACTCCTCCCTGGAGTCTAAATTTGGTTCTTTCAGTTCTTCAAGGGGTTCCGTTTGAACCCTTACATTCCATAGATATCAAGTTGTTATCTTGGAAAGTTCTGTTTTTGGTTGCTATTCTTCTGCTAGAAGAGTTTCTGAATTATCTGCTCTGCAGTGTAATCCGCCCTATCTGGTGTTCTATTCAGATAAGGTTGTTTTGCGTACTAAACCTGGTTTCCTTCCAAAAATTGTTTCCAACAAGAATATTAACCAGGAAATAGTTGTGCCTTCTTTGTGTCCGAATCCAGTTTCAAAGAAGGAACGCTTGTTACACAATTTAGATGTAGTCCGTGCTTTAAAGTTCTATTTAGAAGCAACAAAGGATTTCAGACAAACGTCTTCTCTGTTTGTAGTTTATTCTGGCAAGAGGAGAGGTCAAAAAAGCTACTGCTACCTCTCTTTCCTTTTGGCTGAAAAGCATCATACGATTGGCTTACGAGACTGCCGGACGGCAGCCTCCTGAACGAATCACAGCTCACTCTACTAGGGCTGTGGCTTCCACATGGGCCTTCAAGAACGAGGCTTCTGTTGATCAGATATGTAAGGCAGCGACCTGGTCTTCTCTGCACACTTTGTCCAAATTCTACAAATTTGATACTTTTGCTTCTTCGGAGGCTATTTTTGGGAGAAAGGTTTTGCAAGCCGTGGTGCCTTCTGTTTAGGTAACCTGATTTGCTCCCTCCCTTCATCCGTGTCCTAAAGCTTTGGTATTGGTTCCCACAAGTAATGGATGACACCGTGGACCGGACACACCAATGTTGGAGAAAACAGAATTTATGCTTACCTTATAAATTACTTTCTCCAACGGTGTGTCCGGTCCACGGCCCGCCCTGGTTTTTTAATCAGGTTTGAAGAATTTCTTTCTCTATACACTACAGTCACCACGGCACACTATAGTTTCTCCTTTTTTTCTCCTAACCGTCGGTCGAATGACTGGGGGGGCGGAGCCTGGGAGGGACTATATGGACAGCTCTTGCTGTGTGCTCTCCTTGCCTTTCCCTGTGGGGGAGGAGAATATCCCACAAGTAATGGATGACACCGTGGACCGGACACACCGTTGGAGAAAGTAATTTATCAGGTAAGCATAAATTCTGTTTTTTGACATGATTACTTTAACTACAGTCTATAATATATTTGCACAAAATGCTTTATTTGATTAACAACTGTTAATTTGTAGTTATCTAATATCTCAAAATAGAGCAAAGACTGGAAATGCTAAACATAATGTGCACATTACTTGTAGTTAAAGCATAATACATTGCATTGAAGAAGTACATGTGGATGTAAGTACTCTTCAATGCATACATGTGTGCAATATGTGGGAGATCTTACACATGTAGGGCCAGATTACGAGTGCCGCATTAACAATAACGCTCAAGTGATTTTTGGTTTATCACGGCTGTTTGCGTGCGTCGGATGTAGTGCTCGTATTACAAGTTGTAAGTAAATGCAAACTTGTGAGTGCAATTGCTAGAATGATTACCGCCACGTAAAAGCTCTGGTTAACTGTTACGCGAAACAATAAAGTGTCACAAAACACATAGAAAATACATTACAAAGTACAGTTACACTCATAGTAACACCATCTAATAAAAACACTTTTAAAAAAACATTTTCACAAAAAGTTATAAGAGCTCAAATATATGAGGTTTCAGGTGTTACATTGGTGCCCTTTGCTGTTAAGTAGGTGAAAACATGTCAAAACATATACATGCAATATTCATATTTAATAAAGTGTTATACTGTGTTTTTAAGGTAAATGTTTCACATTCCAATTCCAGAATATGTTCTATTTTTAAATAGATATCCCCCTAAATATCTCAACCTATATATATTATATATGTATGTGTGTGTATATATATATATATATATATATATATATATATATATATATATATATATATATATATATATATATTAGTCAATAGGTTAGGTTTTGGCATGGCGCCTGAATAGGAGACTTGGAGAACGAGTCACTATGAGAGATCCTATTTATGGCTGATCTTATTGTTATCTCACTTCCTCCTTAGTGAGAAAACGTGTTTGTTGTCTGCGAAAGGGTGTTTATAACCGCGCCTTCAAAGTGGAAATCCTCATGTGCATGTAGGAATACAAATATACCCAAATGAGTGAAACAATGAATAGTATCAAATAATAGCGAAAATGATCCGCTCACCTGTTAAGACCACTGGGATAAGTGGTCAGCGATGTGATGTAGTACTCCCAGCCGAGTCCTATTTTCTTTTTAGATTGAAGTGTTCCCCTTATATGCCAAGTGAAAGGCCGTCTGTATAAGAGGACTGGAAAAAGTTTTGTGGGACACCCCTTCTGTTACTACTCTGTATGTGTGGACAGAGAGTAGATTGAGGGGGTATTCCTCTTTATTTTAGAGCATGAAATAGATGGATAAAAATGAAAAACTTTTATTTAGATTGATTTAATAAAAATTGGTGGCTTTAAAAATGAATAAAAATTTCATAGAAATGCTAAAATTCATAGAAATGTTAAAATTTATAGAAATACAAAAAATCTGTAGCAAGTAACTGGCGACTGCTGTTACATAAGGTGCTAAAGTGCTAATTTGTCAAGTGCTATTAAACAAATGTTATTGATGGAAAAAATACTATAACGAGTGTTGAACACTGTTTCTAAACACTGTTGAGATGCCTAGCGTTATGTTGAGTATCCGGATATGACGTCACAAACGTGCGTCACATGCCTTAAACGCGTTTCGTGAGCGTCTCAGCTCACTTCATCAGAGGGATTCAATCCGTGACCATCCAGTCTGTCCCTAAATAGTCTGTTAATTGCCAATCAACAAAATTGATTGAGGCAATACAGGCTAATTGGTCGGATGGTTATTTGTTAATTGTTAGGTGCCTTCATGGATAAGAATGGGTATATTTTTGTCTCAACTCCTAAAATGAACCTAACATAGATGGATATTGGTGGTTATGATCCTATATAATGTAAAAATAAAATAAATATATATGTATTGCCTCATTCAAATTCATTGAATGGCAATTAACAGACTATATAATTTTCCATTGTTCTCTCTAAGTATTGAGCTTTTCCAGACAAATATAAGATAAGGAAGCAAGTGTGTGTACACAAAGTGATCACATAATGCAATATGATATTACCTGACGCTCAATCCATTGTAATAGGCTGTGGTTTAAAAGCATAAAACCAGCTACTTCATATGCACAACACAAATAAACCTGAAAATGCAATTTCTCATACATTTTATACTCTGCAGCTGGTATAATAAGTCATTGTAAATACATTCATATAAAAGCAATTTTACAGTGTACTGTCCCTTTAAATTACATCATATACTTTTATTTATAGCCTGAAAGCCAAGATGATGTATTGCAATCTATAAGATATTTTCCCTTCCAAACAGCTGCACTACTTTTCTCTTGCAAGGTGTATCCAGTCCACGGATTCATCCTTACTTGTGGGATATTCTCATTCCCTACAGGAAGTGGCAAAGAGAGCACACAGCAGAGCTGTCCATATAGCTCCCCCTCTAGCTCCGCCCCCCAGTCATTCTCTTTGCCTCTCTAACAGAAGAGCATTTCCACGGGAGTGTAAAGTGAATGTGGTGTTAGATTTGTAGTTTTATATCTTCAATCAAAAGTTTGTTATTTTTAAATAGTACCGGTTTGTACTATTTACTCTCTGGCAGAAAGTGATGAAGAATTCTGCTGAGAGGAAAATGATTTTAGCATGTTGTAACTAAAATCCACTGCTGTTCCCACACAGGACTGAGGAGTACCAGAAAACGTCAGTTGGGGGGAACAGTTTGCAGGCTTAACTGCATTAAGGTATGTTTCAGTCATCTTTTTTCTAGTCAAGATAAGATAATGCTAGAAGACTGACAAGAATCCCCATGTGGGAAGGGTAAGCCATGTTCTGAGACTCAGTATAGAATAAGGGCTTATTTAACAGGGCTTATTTAACAGGGCTCAATAGGCTGGTGGACACTGTGACAGGGCAATCGATTATTTTATTCAGCAAATACTCATTGGTAGACACTTTTAAACACCTTTGGTGTGTTTAGAACGGGGGGTTTTATCCACATGGCATAAATTTAGTCACCTAAGTGTGATTTTGAAGGCCTCACAACTCCGGAGTGGAGTGGGAGGGGCCTAATTTTGCGTCCCTGTTGCGCAGTTAATTTCTTCAGACAGTTCATGCTGCTTCACGTGGAGGGTCCAGAGACTGCTTGAGGGACTCACAGAAGCTGTTTTTCCCCTAAACGAATCCATAAGGGAAGGTAGGGCCACAGCAGACTGCTTTGGCAAGGTGCTGTAGTTGGTTAACCGGTTGTGGGCTTTAGACCGCTCCGGTTTGGGCATTAAGGGGTTAATCAGGCTGAAACTTGGCGTGCAATCATATCGAAGCAATTTCAAAAGATTTGGTGCATTTTTCACTGTTTTGTAAAATTGTAAAATTGTGTGTGCTTTTTATTTCTTAAATTGTGTTTTTTATTAACTAAAGGGTTTTCCAAGCCTTTCATATAATACTAAGCTGTTTAACATGTCTGACACTAAGGAAAAGCCTTGCTCTATGTGTTCAGTAGCCATGGTGGAACCCCCACTCAAAATGTGTCCCAAGTGCACTAATGTGTCTATACAATTTAAAGATCATATTGTGTCACTTAAAAATGTAGCCCAAGATGATTCTATGACGGAAGGTAATGAAGATAGTCCACCTTCCTCTCCCACCAGTTACGCCCGCGCAAGCAATACCTAGTACCTCTAGTGCATTGGCACCTATTACATTGCAACAACTAGCGACAGTTATGGATAACTCCCTTACGGCCTTTCTATCCAAACTGCCAGTTTTTCCTACAAAGCGAGATAGCTCTGTTTTAAGAACAGATTATGAGCAGTCGGAAGCTTTGGGAGGTTTATCTGATGTACCCTCACAACACTCTGAAGTAGGGGCAAGGGATGTGATGTCTGAGGGAGAAATTTCTGACTCAGGAAAGGTTTCTCAACGGGCAGATTCTTTAGCATTTAAATTTAAGTTGGAACACTTCCGCGTATTTCTTAGGGAGGTTTTATCCACTCTGGATGATTGTGACCCTATGGTGGTTCCAGAGAAATTGTGTAAAATGGACAAATACTTAGAGGTCCCTGTATACACTGATGCGTTTCCGATCCCTAAAAGGGTTGCGGAGATTGTTACCAGGGAGTGGGAAAGACCAGGTGTCCCTTTTGTTCCCCCTCCTATTTTTAAGAAAATGTTCCCCATTACTGACCCCAGGCGGGACTCGTGGCAGACGGTCCCTAAGGTAGAGGGAGCAGTTTCTACGCTTGCTAAGCACACGACCATTCCAATTGAAGACAGTTGTGCTTTTAAAGATCCTATGGATAAAAAATTAGAAGGTTTGCTAAAGAAAATTTTTGTTCAACAAGGGTTCCTTCTACAACCGATCGCCTGCATTATTCCTGTAACTACTGCAGCGGCTTTCTGGTTTGAGGCGCTGGAGGAGTCGCTCCAGAGGGAGACCTCATATGATGAAATTATGGATAGAATTAAAGCCTTAAAACTGGCTAATTCTTTTATCACAGATGCCGCTTTGCAATTAGCTAAGTTAGCTAGGTTTCGCCATTATGGCGCGCAGAGCGCTTTGGCTCAAATCATGGTCGGCCGATGTGTCGTCCAAGACAAAATTACTAAATATCCCTTTCAAGGGAAAGACCCTTTTCGGGCCTGAGTTGAAAGAGATTATTTCAGATATCACTGGGGGGAAAGGGCCATGCTCTCCCGTAGGATAGGCCTTTTAAGGCTAAAAACAAAGCTAATTTTCATTTCTTTCGCAACTTCAGGAGCGGTCCTGCTTCAACCTCTGCAACCGCAAAGCAAGAGGGTAACGCTTCACAGCCCAAGGCAACCTGGAAGCCTTTGCAGGGCTGGAACAAGGGTAAACAGGCCAAGAAGCCTGCAGCTGCTACTAAGACAGCATGAAGGTGTAGCCCCCGATCCGGAACTGGATCTGGTAGGGGGCAGACTCTCTCTCTTCGCTCAGGCTTGGGCAAGAGATGTTCCTGATCCCTGGGCATTAGAGATTGTTACTCAGGGATATCTTCTAGAATTCAAGGACTCCCCTCCAAGGGGAAGGTTCCACATTTCTCGTCTGTCTACAGACCAGACAAAGAAAGAGACGTTCTTACGCTGTGTAGAAGACCTGTAGAAGATGGGAGTGATATATACAGTTCCAATTGCAAAACAAGGACTGGGTTTTTACTCAAACCTGTTTGTGGTTCCCAAAAAGGAAGGAACTTTCAGGCCAATCCTGGATCTAAAAATTCTAAACAAGTTCCTCAGAGTTCCATCATTCAAGATGGAGACCATTCAAACAATCTTACCTATGATCCAGGAAGGTCAATATATGACTACCGTGGATCTAAAGGATGCGTACCTACATATTCCTATCCACAAAGATCATCATCAGTTCCTATTGTTCGCGTTTCTGGACAAGCATTACCAGTTCGTGGCCCTTCCCTTCGGGTTGGCCACTGCTCCCAGAATTTTCACAAAAGTGCTAGGGTCCCTTCTGGCGGTACTAAGACCGCGGGGAATTGCAGTAGCACCTTATCTGGACGACATCTTAATACAGGCGTCGTCTTTTCCCAGAGCCAAGGCTCACACGGAGGTTGTACTGGCCTTTCTAAGATCTCACGGGTGGAAGGTGAACATCGAAAAAAGTTCTCTGTTCCCGCTCACAAGGGTCCCCTTCCTGGGGACGCTAATAGACTAATAGACTAATAGACTAATAGATAGAGTAGAAATGAAAATATTTCTGACGGAGGTCAGAAAGTTAAAGCTTTTAACCACTTGCCGAGTTCTTCATTCCATTCCTTGGCCATCTGTAGCTCAGTGCATGGAGGTAATCGGATTAATGGTAGCGGCAATGGACGTGGTCCCTTTTGCTCGAATACATCTCAGACCACTGCAACTGTGCATGCTCAAGCAGTGGAATGGAGACTATGCAGATTTGTCTCCTCAAATACAACTGGACCAGAAAACCAGGGATTCTCTTCTCTGGTGGTTGTCTCAGGATCACCTGTCTCAGGGAATATGCTTCTGCAGACCAGAGTGGATCATTGTAACGACCAATGCCAGTCTGTTAGGCTGGGGTGCGGTCTGGGACTCCCTGAAAGCTCAGGGCCTATGCTCTCGGGAAGAGTCTCTTCTCCCGATAAACATTTTGGAACTAAGAGCGATATTCAACTCGCTTCAGGCATGGCCTCAACTAGCGGCGGCCAAATTCATCAGATTTCAGTCGGACAACTTCACGACTGTGGCGTACATCAATCATCAGGGGGGAACAAAGAGTTCCCTAGTGATGAAGGAAGTAAACAAAATAATCAGGTGGGCGGAGGATCACTCCTGCCATCTATCTGC
Source organism: Bombina bombina (assembly GCF_027579735.1). Lineage (NCBI taxonomy): Eukaryota > Metazoa > Chordata > Amphibia > Anura > Bombinatoridae > Bombina > Bombina bombina. The sequence continues at coordinate 731,674,800 of NC_069500.1, read as the reverse complement.
AATTCACATCCCAGGAGTAGACAACTGGGAGGCGGATTTTCTAAGTCGTCAGACTTTTCACCCGGGGGAGTGGGAACTCCACACGGAGGTTTTTGCTCAGCTGACCCAGCTATGGGGCATTCCAGAATTGGATCTGATGGCGTCCCGTCAGAACACCAAACTTCCTCTCTACGGATCCAGGTCCAGGGACCCCAAGGCGGCATTGATAGATGCTCTAGTAGTGCCTTGGTCCTTCAATCTGGCTTATGTCTTTCCACCGTTTCCCCTTCTCCCTCGTCTGGTAGCCAGAATCAAACAGGAGAAGGCTTCGGTAATTCTGATAGCGCCTGCGTGGCCATGCAGGACTTGGTATGCAGACCTAGTGGACATGTCATCTGTCCCGCCATGGACACTTCCAATGAGGCAGGATCTTCTAATACAGGGTCTATTCAAGCATCCAAATCTAGTTTCTCTGTGGCTGACTGCTTGGAGATTGAACGCCTAATTCTATCTAAGCGTGGTTTCTCTGACTCAGTTATAGATACTCTGATTCAGGCTAGAAAGCCTGTCACCAGGAAAATTTACCATAAGATATGGCGGAAATATCTTTGTTGGTGTGAATCCAAGGGTTACTCGTGGAGTAAGATCAGGATTCCAAGGATATTGTCTTTTCTCCAAGAAGGATTGGAGAAAGGTTTGTCAGCTAGTTCCTTAAAGGGACAGATATCTGCTCTGTCTATCCTTTTACACAAGCGTCTGGCAGAGGTACCAGACATTCAAGTGTTTGCTCAGGCTTTAGTCAGAATCAAGCCTGTCTATAAACCTGTGGCTCCGCCATGGAGCCTAAATTTAGTTCTTTCAGTTCTTCAAGGGGTTCCGTTTGAACCTTTACATTCCATAGATATTAAGTTATTATCTTGGAAAGTTTTGTTTTTGGTAGCTATATCTTCTGCTCGAAGAGTTTCAGAATTGTCTGCTTTGCAGTGTGATTCGCCCTATCTGGTGTTCCATGCAGATAAGGTGGTTTTGCGTACTAAACCTGGTTTTCTTCATAAAGTTGTTTCTAATAAGAATATTAACCAGGAAATCATTGTTCCTTCTCTGTGCCCTAATCCAGCTTCAAAGAAGGAACGGCTATTACACAATCTTGATGTGGTTCGTGCTTTGAAATTCTATTTACAAGCAACTAAAGATTTCAGACAAACATCATCTTTGTTTGTTGTCTATTCTGGTAAGAGGAGAGGTCAGAAGGCGACTGCTACATCTCTTTCCTTCTGGCTGAAAAGCATCATCCGATTGGCTTATGAGACTGCTGGGCAGCAGCCTCCTGAACAAATTACAGCTCATTCCACCAGAGCTGTGGCTTCCACATGGGCTTTGAAGAATGAGGCTTCTGTTGAACAGATTTGTAAGGCAGCGACTTGGTCTTCACTGCATACTTTTGCCACATTTTACAAATTCGATACTTTGGCTTCTTCGGAGGCTATTTTTGGGAGAAAGATTTTGCAAGCAGTAGTGCCTTCCGTTTAGGTTACCTGTCTTGTTCCCTCCCTTCATCCGTGTCCTAAAGCTTTGGTATTGGTATACCACAAGTAAGGATGAATCCGTGGACTGGATACACCTTGCAAGAGAAAACAGAATTTATGCTTACCTGATAAATTACTTTCTCTTGCGGTGCATCCAGTCCACGGCCCGCCCTGGCAATTAAGTCAGGTTAAATTTTTTTGTTTAAACTACAGTCACCACTGCACCCTATGGTTTCTCCTTTTTCTCCTAACCGTCGGTCAAATGACTGGGGGGCGGAGCTAGAGGGGGAGCTATATGTACAGCTCTGCTGTGTGCTCTCTTTGCCACTTCCTGTAGGGAATGAGAATATCCCACAAGTAAGGATGAATCCGTGGACTGGATACACCGCAAGAGAAAGTAATTTATCAGGTAAGCATAAATTCTGTTTTTTCTCTGCTTTCTTGCAAGCCTCAGGTCACTATCCAGAAGATCCTTCTGTAGACTCCTTGATTTCACTCTGATATTCTCAGGGCTGATGAAAACAATGCCAAAAAATATCCTTTAGAAAAAGTTCCTTACTGACACTATTGATGTTTTCCCAGCTTGCACAGCTCTTACTTTATTAATAAAGAGCCAACAAACCTAGGCATTTAATTTAGTGATTCTGTTTCTTCTTGTTTTTCCTGTAACCCATTTCAAAACCTGAGGGAGGCATTGTATGAATTCTGCATATTTCTCTTCCCTGTGCCCTATTTCAAGAACTCATGCACTTGAGAAGCAATGCACAAAGGTATAAACACAACCTAAGTAAGCAAATGTCCTGATAGTGGCCAAAAGAACACCCAAAAGTTATAGTGCTTTTCTTTCACTCAGTTACTAATCAGACCACATATGTTTTAAAGGGATGTTTGTCTGAACATGCAAGTGTAGCTGCACTCCAGACTTCATGTCCACCAAGTATTTCTTTTAGACATTCTTTCCTCATGGGTAGAATCCCCAGTTGCTACACTTGATAGTTGATCAATGCCTTCATTGACTTATTTTGGTCCTGTAAAGCATGGAGTTCTGTCTCGTGCTTAGTTGTGTTTAAAGACGTTTCCTTAGTGTACAGGATTCTTTTTGATTCTGCTTCTCCTTTTTACATTAAGCTCTATGTCTTGCTGTGGAGCACCTTCTTCACTCTGAAACAATCTAGCCAAGTTCACTAGAAGACCAAGACCATGGATTCTGCTCCATGTTTTAAGATCAGAAAGTCTTTATTTGTCTAGTTAAAATTTGGACACTCGGCTGATATGCTGCACCTTTTGTTTATCGTTCACGTATTTCTGGTGTTCCCTTGATTTTACTTTTTGTATTTCTCCAACATAGGTGTGTCCGGTCCACGGCGTCATCCTTACTTGTGGGATATTCTCTTCCCCAACAGGAAATGGCAAAGAGCCCAGCAAAGCTGGTCACATGATCCCTCCTAGGCTCCGCCTACCCCAGTCATTCTCTTTGCCGTTGTACAGGCAACATCTCCACGGAGATGGCTTAGAGTTTTTTAGTGTTTAACTGTAGTTTTTATTATTCAATCAAGAGTTTGTTATTTTAAAATAGTGCTGGTATGTACTATTTACTCTGAAACAGAAAAGAGATGAAGATTTCTGTTTGTATGAGGAAAATGATTTTAGCAACCGTTACTAAAATCCATGGCTGTTCCACACAGGACTGTTGAGAGGAATTAACTTCAGTTGGGGGAACAGTGAGCAGTCTTTTGCTGCTTGAGGTATGACACATTCTAACAAGACGATGTAATGCTGGAAGCTGTCATTTTCCCTATGGGATCCGGTAAGCCATTTTTATTCAGACAGTAAATAAGGGCTTCACAAGGGCTTATTAAGACTGTAGACATTTTCTGGGCTAAATCGATCATATTTACACATATTTAGCCTTGAGGAATCATTTAATCTGGGTATTTTTTGTAAAATAATATCGGCAGGCACTGTTTTAGACACCTTATTCTATAGGGGCTTTCCCTAATCATAGTCAGAGCCTCATTTTCGCGCCGGTATGGCGCACTTGTTTTTGAGAACAGCATGACATGCAGCTGCATGTGTGTGGAGCTCTGATACATAGAAAAGTCTTTCTGAAGGCATCATTTGGTATCGTATTCCCCTTTGGGCTTGGTTGGGTCTCAGCAAAGCAGATTCCAGGGACTGTAAAGGGGTTAAATATAAAAACGGCTCCGGTTCCGTTATTTTAAGGGTTAAAGCTTCCAAATTTGGTGTGCAATACTTTTAAGGCTTTAAGACACTGTGGTGAAATTTTGGTGAATTTTGAACAATTCCTTCATACTTTTTCACAATTGCAGTAATAAAGTGTGTTCAGTTTAAAATTTAAAGTGACAGTAACGGTTTTATTTTAAAACGTTTTTTGTGCTTTGTTATCAAGTTTATGCCTGTTTAACATGTCTGAACTACCAGATAGATTGTGTTCTGACTGTGGGGAAGCCAAGGTTCCTTCTCATTTAAATAGATGTGATTTATGTCATAAAGAATTTAGTAAAAATGATGCCCAAGATGATTCCTCAAGTGAGGGGAGTAAGCATGGTACTGCATCATCCCCTCCTTCGTCTACACCAGTCTTGCCCATACAGGAGGCCCCTAGTACATCTAGCGCGCCAATACTCCTTACTATGCAACAATTAACGGCTGTAATGGATAATTCTATCAAAAACATTTTAGCCAATATGCCCACTTATCAGCGAAAGCGCGACTGCTCTGTTTTAGAAAATACTGAAGAGCATGCGGACGCTGATGATATTGTTTCTGAAGGGCCCCTACACCAGTCTGAGGGGGCCAGGGAGGTTTTGTCTGAGGGAGAAATTTCAGATTCAGGAAAAATTTCTCAACAAGCTGAACCTGATGTGATTACTTTTAAATTTAAGTTGGAACATCTCCGCGCTCTGCTTAAGGAGGTGTTATCCAATTTGGATGATTGTGATTATCTGGTCATTCCAGAAACACTATGTAAAATGGACAAGTTCCTAGAGGCCCCGGGGCCCCCCGAAGCTTTTCCTATACCCAAGCGGGTGGCGTACATTGTTAATAAAGAATGGGACAGGCCCGGTATACCTTTCGTACCTCCCCCCATATTTAAAAAATTGTTTCCTATAGTCGACCCCAGTAAGGACTTATGGCAGACAGTCCCCAAGGTCGAGGGGGCGGTTTCTACTCTAAACAAGCGCACCACTATACCCATAGAAGATAGTTGTGCTTTCCAAGATCCTATGGATAAAAAATTAGAAGGTTTGCTAAAAAAGATGTTTGTTCAGCAAGGTTACCTTCTACAACCAATTGCATGCATTGTCCCTGTCACTACAGCCGCGTGTTTCTGGTTCGATGAGCTAGAAAAGGCGATTATTAGTAATTCTTCTTCTTATGAGGAGATTATGGACAGAATTCGTGCTCTTAAATTGGCTAATTCTTTCACCCTAGACGCCACCTTGCAATTGGCTAGGTTAGCGGCGAAAAATTCTGGGTTTGCTATTGTGGCGCGCAGAGCGCTTTGGTTAAAATCTTGGTCAGCGGATGCGTCTTCCAAGAACAAATTGCTTGACATTCCTTTCAAGGGGAAAACACTGTTTGGCCCTGACTTGAAAGAGATTATCTCTGATATCACTGGGGGCAAGGGCCACGCCCTTCCTCAGGATAGGTCTTTCAAGGCCAAAAATAAACCTAATTTTCGTCCCTTTCGCAGAAACGGACCAGCCCCAAGTGCTACGTCCTCTAAGCAGGAGGGTAATACTTCTCAAGCCAATCCAGCCTGGAGACCAATGCAAGGCTGGAACAAAGGAAAGCAGGCCAAGAAACCTGCCACTGCTCCCAAGACAGCATGAGATGCGGGCCCCCGATCCGGGACCGGATTTGGTGGGGGGCAGACTCTCTCTCTTCACTCAGGCTTGGGCAAGAGATGTTCTGGATCCTTGGGCGCTAGAAATAGTCTCCCAAGGTTATCTTCTGGAAGTGATTCATCCTGTTCCATTAAAAGAACGAGGGATGGGGTTCTACTCCAATCTGTTCGTAGTTCCCAAAAAAGAGGGAACGTTCAGACCAATCTTAGATCTCAAGATCCTAAACAAGTTTCTCAAGGTTCCATCTTCCAAAATGGAAACCATTCGAACAATCCTTCCATCCAGGAAGGTCAATTCTTGACCACGGTGGATTTAAAGGATGCGTATCTACATATTCCTGTCCACAAGGGACATCATCGGTTCCTAAGGTTCGCATTCCTGGACAAGCATTACCAGTTCGTGGCGCTTCCTTTCGGATTAGCCACTGCTCCAAGGATTTTCACAAAGGTACTAGGGTCCCTTCTGGCGGTGCTAAGACCAAGGGGCATTGCTGTAGTACCTTACTTGGACGACATTCTGATTCAAGCGTCGTCCCTTCCTCAAGCAAAGGCTCACACGGACATAGTCCTGGCCTTTCTCAGATCTCGCGGATGGAAAGTGAACGTGGAAAAGAGTTCTCTATCTCCGTCGACAAGAGTTCCCTTCTTGGGAACAATAATAGACTCCTTAGAAATGAGGATTTTTCTGACAGAGACCAGAAAAACAAAACTTCTAAACTCTTGTCGGATACTTCATTCCGTTCCTCTTCCTTCCATAGCGCAGTGCATGGAAGTGATAGGTTTGATGGTAGCGGCAATGGACATAGTTCCTTTTGCGCGCATTCATCTAAGACCATTACAACTGTGTATGCTCAGTCAGTGGAATGGGGACTATACAGACTTGTCTCCGAAGATACAAGTAAATCAGAGGACCAGAGACTCACTCCGTTGGTGGCTGTCCATGGACAACCTGTCACAAGGGGTGACCTCCCGCAGACCAGAGTGGGTCATTGTCACGACCGACGCCAGTCTGATGGGCTGGGGCGCGGTCTGGGGATCCCTGAAAGCTCAGGGTCTTTGGTCTCGGGAAGAATCTCTTCTACCGATAAATATTCTGGAACTGAGAGCGATATTCAATGCTCTCAAGGCTTGGCCTCAGCTAGCGAGGGCCAAGTTCATACGGTTTCAATCAGACAACATGATGACTGTTGCGTACATCAACCATCAGGGGGGAACAAGGAGTTCCCTGGCGATGGAAGAAGTGACCAAAATCATTCAATGGGCGGAGACTCGCTCCTGCCACCTGTCTGCAATCCACATCCCAGGAGTGGAAAATTGGGAAGCGGATTTTCTGAGTCGTCAGACATTGCATCCGGGGGAGTGGGAACTCCATCCGGAAATCTTTGCCCAAATCACTCAACTGTGGGGCATTCCAGACATGGATCTGATGGCCTCTCGTCAGAACTTCAAGGTTCCTTGCTATGGGTCCAGATCCAGGGATCCCAAGGCGACTCTAGTAGATGCACTAGTAGCACCTTGGACCTTCAAACTAGCTTATGTATTCCCGCCGTTTCCTCTCATCCCCAGGCTGGTAGCCAGGATCAATCAGGAGAGGGCGTCGGTGATCTTGATAGCTCCTGCGTGGCCACGCAGGACTTGGTATGCAGATCTGGTGAATATGTCATCGGCTCCACCATGGAAGCTACCTTTGAGACGAGACCTTCTTGTTCAAGGTCCGTTCGAACATCCGAATCTGGTCCCACCCCAGCTGACTGCTTGGAGATTGAACGCTTGATCTTATCAAAGCGAGGGTTCTCAGATTCTGTTATTGATACTCTTATTCAGGCCAGAAAGCCTGTAACTAGAAAAATTTACCACAAAATTTGGAAAAAATATATCTGTTGGTGTGAATCTAAAGGATTCCCTTGGGACAAGGTTAAGATTCCTAAGATTCTATCCTTCCTTCGAGAAGGATTGGAAAAAAGGATTATCTGCAAGTTCCTTGATGAGACAGATTTCTGCCTTGTCTGTGTTACTTCACAAAAAGCTGGCAGCTGTGCCAGATGTTCAAGCCTTTGTTCAGGCTCTGGTTAGAATCAAGCCTGTTTACAAACCTTTGACTCCTCCTTGGAGTCTCAACTTAGTTCTTTCAGTTCTTCAGGGGGTTCCGTTTGAACCCTTACATTCCGTTGATATTAAGTTATTATCTTGGAAAGTTTTGTTTTTGGTTGCAATTTCTTCTGCTAGAAGAGTTTCAGAATTATCTGCTCTGCAGTGTTCTCCTCCTTATCTGGTGTTCCATGCAGATAAGGTGGTTTTACGTACTAAACCTGGTTTTCTTCCAAAAGTTGTTTCTAACAAAAACATTAACCAGGAGATAGTCGTGCCTTCTCTGTGTCCGAAACCAGTTTCGAAGAAGGAACGTTTGTTGCACAATTTGGATGTTGTTCGCGCTCTAAAATTCTATTTAGACGCTACAAAGGATTTTAGACAAACATCTTCCTTGTTTGTTGTTTATTCTGGTAAAAGGAGAGGTCAAAAAGCAACTTCTACCTCTCTCTCTTTTTGGATTAAAAGCATCATCAGATTGGCTTACGAGACTGCCGGACGGCAGCCTCCTGAAAGGATCACAGCTTCTTCCACTAGGGCTGTGGCTTCCACATGGGCCTTCAAGAACGAGGCTTCTGTTGATCAGATATGTAGGGCAGCGACTTGGTCTTCACTGCACACTTTTACCAAATTTTACAAGTTTGATACTTTTGCTTCTTCTGAGGCTATTTTTGGGAGAAAGGTTTTGCAAGCCGTGGTGCCTTCCATTTAGGTGACCTGATTTGCTCCCTCCCTTCATCCGTGTCCTAAAGCTTTGGTATTGGTTCCCACAAGTAAGGATGACGCCGTGGACCGGACACACCTATGTTGGAGAAAACAGAATTTATGTTTACCTGATAAATTACTTTCTCCAACGGTGTGTCCGGTCCACGGCCCGCCCTGGTTTTTTAATCAGGTCTGATAATTTATTTTCTTTAACTACAGTCACCACGGTATCATATGGTTTCTCCTATGCAAATATTCCTCCTTAACGTCGGTCGAATGACTGGGGTAGGCGGAGCCTAGGAGGGATCATGTGACCAGCTTTGCTGGGCTCTTTGCCATTTCCTGTTGGGGAAGAGAATATCCCACAAGTAAGGATGACGCCGTGGACCGGACACACCGTTGGAGAAAGTAATTTATCAGGTAAACATAAATTCTGTTTTTCTTTCAACTGTTTTTACTTCCTAGGCTAGGTTGACCTCCAGGCCATACTCTTCCTGTGATTGTGCTCACTTATTTTGTACAGACCCATTATTTATAAATCATCCTTTGCTTTATGTGTGGTCACTTAGGACTTGAAGAAAGGAATTTAATGTTAAGTGCATATTTCTTTTCCTCTGTCTATAAGGTTGAGTTCAAAAGAACTTTAATAGGTTGTATATAAATATATACATTAATTCGCCATTTGCATCTAAAAGGCTAGATTATTTATTTTTTGTTAATTTTCATACAACTCTATGAAATTATTGGTAAAAAAAAGTAGTACATTTTCATTTTCTACATGTATTTAATTGCAATAAAATATGTTTGTGTGTTTAAGTCTCATGTATTTAGATATTTTTACAAATTATGAGCTTTATACTCTTGCACCCTACCTTACACATTGTTGTATATTTGTTTCTTTTTTTCCAGCTCAGAGCACAAGCCTGAACTGTCATTTTTGGTAGCTATTACTCTAGTCATGATATTTATTTTAACACAAGGAAGATGTTCTTTTGTATCAAAAGTAGCTTTGGCCTTTGGACTCTTGGGTGTCTACAGTTATAGAGCAGCCATAGGAAATGTGTTGTATCCGTGGCAACAAAACAACAATAAAGATATTACAAAGTAAGTGTTTTTAATTACTTTTTTCCATCCTAACCCTTTGTCTAGTTACTACCCAGGTTTTTTAGCTTTTCTGTGACAGCTTGCACCGTAACTTTTCTTTGAGAATGAAAAATTTCAGATCTAATCAAGGATTTTGTTATGAAATTCTGAATACAGTTTACTTCCACAGTGTCTACAGACTGATTTTGAAAAATGTTGTCCCAGATACATAAATTGCAACAGGTGTTTCTTCTCAGGTAAAAGTAATAGAGGAACAACCCTTGTAGAGATTAATTTATTTGTTTATTTTACTATACCTGTGATCATATACTTGATGCACGGTGTTCTAAAAAGTATTCTCAAAAACTACACTAAAATGTATGTGTTACAAAAAATGATCATTTAAAATTAAACAATAAATCAGGTATGTAAAAGAAGAGCTTTTAAAACATATTGCCTCCTTTTTAACATTAAAGTGAATGTACAGTTTAATGAGAAAGTGCCCGATTTATAAAAATACTCTTAAAAACAGGGGCACTTTAATTCATTAAACTTTGCATTTAATCGTTTGTTTTTTTAAAATACTTACCTTTTTCCTTATGATAACAGATTGGCAATCTTCCTCCCACAGCTCCTGCTGTACTTGGCACAGCAATGACGAATCTGGCTTCCTCCAATCATTGCCTGCACCCCAATGCAGCTCGTGAGGCCACGCAATGATTGGAAGAAGACGGATTCGTCATCGCTATGCTTAGTACAGCAGGAGCTGTGGGCGGAGGACCACCGGTCTGCTGTCATAAGGAAAAGGGTAAGTATTTAAAAAAACAAACCAAAAAAAAAACGCTTAAATGTAAAGTTTAATAAATGATAGTGCCCCTGTTTTTATGAGTATTTTTAAAAACCGGTAATGCATATTTGTGCACAATTGAAACCTTGAATCAGTGATGTCTTTTTCAGCACAGAAATATCTGCTTTTTTAACAAAACAAAACAAAAAAAAAATTCAATTTAAAATGCCCTCTTTTAAATCTATCAAGGAATAAAATTAACTTTAATGTATCTTTAAAGTGAAGGTCAATTTTGATGAATTAGTGCCTGGTTTTTAATAATCCTATTAAAAACAAGGGCACTTTAATTCATCAAAATTGACATTTCAAGCGTTTTCTTCAAAAACGTACCTTTTAATCCTGAGAACCCCTGCAGCGCTTCCTCCGCCCGTCGCAAGTCCTCTTTGCGGGTCTAAAATGACTAATCCGGCTTCATCCAATCACGTCGTTCCCTCAGGCCATGATCCCCCTGGGGGGGGCGTGATTGGAGGAAGCCGGATTCGTCATTTCTGACGTAAGCAGAGGCTTCCTATGGCCGGGGGAATCGAGCAGCTTTCAGGATTAAAAGGTATGTTTTTGAAGAAAATGCTTGAAATGTCAATTTTGATGAATTAAAGTGCCCTTGTTTTTAATAGGATTATTAAAAACCGGGCACTTATTCGTCAAAATTGACCTTCACTTTAATAATCTTTATAGTCAAAAGAATGTATCACAAGCAATTTAGAATCTAATCTTTTTTTCATCCGCAGCCCAAATTCTACTTGATATATTCAATTGAGATGTTTGATTCCCTAGGGCAGTCATAGCAATCCTTGGCATGCCTGATGTTTTAGAAGTACATTTTCCATAATGCTCAACTAGACTTCAGAATGCTTAAGCATCATGGGAAATGTACTTCTAAAACATTTGGAGTGCCAAGGTTTGCCATGACTGCCCTAGGGTGTCTTTACATTCTAGTTTAGAATCTCTGCTCTAGAGAAACACAGTTCATATTCCTTGCAGTATCTAAATACAATGCTATTAGCAGACATAAGCAAATACTTTGGGGTAGATTTACCAAGCAGCGGATGCTGCTATCTACCCCCGTACTTTCTGGCTTGCCGGAAATGTATGTTAAGAAGCAGCGGTCATAAGACCTCTGCTCTTTAACTCGTCCGCCACCTCAATCGGCCCCTTTGTATTTGGTGTTTCCTTAAAGGCAATTTCTTGCTGTGTATATTTTTTAATTTCTTTCTCACTGTGTTTTAAACAGGTTGTTTTAGTGAAGACTGAGACAGTTTGTGAAACCGAATTTCACATTTTACAAAAGTAAATCTGCATTAGCAGAACAAAACAGCAGTAAACAAGTGTTCTTTTGTTCTATTTTTATAGTTAATGTGCTACCAGGCCATAGAGATATGTTTAATCTATGCCTGTTTTTAAGATTTAAATTTAAAAGTTTTTGAAATTGATGTTCTTATTTCTTTCCTAAGATATGGTGAGTCCACGACGTCATCAATTACTGTTGGGAATAACACTCCTGGCCAGCAGGAGGAGGAGGCAAAGAGCACCACAGAAAAGCTGTTAAGTTTCACTCCCCCACCCACAATCCCGAGTTATTCTCTTTGCCTCTGTTATAGGAGGAGGTGAAGTTTTGGTATCTGAAGAAAATTGGATTTCTTTTGCTACAATCAATCATTTTTGGGTATAGCTGTAGTCCACGTCAATCTCTTCAGTAGAGTAGTGGTGGCTTTAGAGCAGTTAGGAACTTGTAAGGTGGGCTTTGCTGCGTTTTCCTAACATGTTGCTGCCCTAGTACAGAAAGCCGGAGTAGGTTGACTCTGTTCTTTCATTTTTACACAGGGCTCTATAAGGAGTTGGCGTCTCTTCACACTTTGTGAGCTGTCCTGCTGGATGGCTAGAAGTGCAGGTAAGTGCCTTTTGTCTTCTGGGGCTGGGAGGCTGGCACTGTAGGGGTTAATGAGGCCCTCTGCATTTATTTATGGGACTAATATCCTGGGTTCAAGGTTAATTATAGGCAGTGGGCAGGCACTTTGGTATGTGAACAATCAGGTTTCTGCTCATTCAGAGACTGAGATTAATCCTCTTCTGGGACGGAAGGGGTTAATCTTGTTTTGTTGGCTCAAGAGTTTATTTTGCTCCTAATTCACTTGAGGGGCATGTAGGCTGACTCTGTGAGTAAGATTATGGGCACTTTTATGTTTTATTTTGTATTCTGCAATTTCGTGCCGGCTCCGACGTAGGTAGTGGTCTTTTAGCTCTAAAACTCAGTCTTTCCGTCTTGAAGCGTGTGCTTTGCATTTGTGGTGCAGCTTCATTTGCCGGTCACATGACATCTCGCCTTGCTCCTGGAAGATTTATCGGAGCGGTCTCAGCGGCTGCTGTTGTGGAGTCCGGGTCTTCTTTACTCGTTTCGAAACGAAGGGGCAGGTAGGCACCTTAGTCTCAAGCTGAGGTGTAGAGGTGTGCTTAACTAGCGAATTTAAACTTATACCCTTGTTTCCCAACTTATTATTATTCAGACTTTTGGGAATTAATACTGCATGTGAGGCTTATATGCAAGACTATTTATGGCGCCTTTTTTCTTCCCTTAAAATTACAGGACCTCCAATAAAGTATCGTTCATTTTTATGCTAAATAAAAAAAAGAAAATAAACTTTATCTTTATCATGGAGCAGGAATCTGCACCTATGGACAGGTGCTTGCTTTGTCTGGAGAATCAAATTGTATTGCCCTTGCAATTTTGTTCCTCGTATATAGAGAGGACTTTCAAAAATAAAGATAAACTCATTGTCTCTGAACCGTCACTCAGGATGATGTTGTTCAGGCTATGCCAGAGCTTTCTACTCAAACGTCCCAAGCCTTAGTGGCGTCACATACAGTGCCCTGCTGTTCCTCTCAGTCTCCTGGAGGAGTGAATTTGCCTGTTGAAATTGCTGCTCAGGTATCTTCGGTGGTATCTGCGGCCTTATCTGCCATTCCTATGCTAAAGGGAAAATGCAAGAGGAACTTTAGAGACTTAGTAAGGTTTCTGTTCCAACCTCGGCTACTCAGGTTGCCCTCTCTCATAAGTCTGAGGAGGAGGATACGTCGGTAGCCTCTGAGGGGGAAATCTCAGATTCGGACAGTATAATTCCTTCATCTGATGCTGAAGTAGTATTCTTCAGATTTAAGCTTGAACACCTTTGTGTATTGTTAAAGGAGGTTTTAGCTACTTTGGATGACTCCGACCCACCTGTTGTTGTCAACCCTAAGAAATCAAGTAAACTTAATAAATACTTTGATGTTCCTTCCTCTGTGGAAGTGTTTCCTGTTCCTCACCATGCAACGGAGATTATTGCGCAGGAATGGGAGAGACCGGGTATACCGTTTTCTCTGTCTCCTATTTTTAAAAAGATGTTTCCTGTCGCTGACTCCATCAAAGATTCTAGGCGCACGGTGCCTAAGGTAGAAGGGGCTATTTCTACTCTGGCTAAGAGAACTACTATTCCTATAGAGCATAGCTGCTCTTTTAAAGATCCTATGGACAAAAAAATGGAGGCTTATTTGAAAAAGATGTATGTTCATCAAGACCTTCAGTGGCAACCGGCAGTTTGAATGGCCACAGTGTCCAGTGCGGCATCTTATTGGTTTGATGCTCTGTCTGAGTCTCTTCAGGTTGAGATGCCTTTGGAGGAAATCCAAGATAGGATTAAGGCTTTCAAGCTAGCCTATTCCTTTATTTCGGATGCCACCATGCTAGTTATTAAGCTAGGGGCCAAGATATCTGGCTTCGCTGTGCTAGCTCGCAGGGCTTTGTGGCTGAAATCATGGTCAGTGGATGTTACTTCTAAGTCCAAGCTTTTAGCGCTTCCTTACAAGGGTAAGACCATTTTGTTTGGCCCTGGTTTGGCAGTAATAATCTCTGACTTTACTGGTGGAAGAATAGATCTAAAGGACGTCAAAGTAATTTTCGTTCCTTTCGTAACCCCAAAAGAAAGTCTTCCTCTTCCAAGCAAGAACAACCCAAGTCTTCTTGGAGACCCAATCAGTCTAGGAACAAGAGGAAGCAATCTAAGAAGCCCGCAGCTGAGTCTAAGTCAGCATGATGGGGTTGCTCCCGGTCCAGAATCGGATCAAGTGGGGGCAGACTTTCTTTCCTTCTATCCTTGGGTTGTGGACATAGTGTCTCAAGGTTACAAAATAGAATTCAAAACTTTTCCTCCCAGGGGCAGGTTTCTTCTCAAGATTATCTGCAGACCAGATAAAAAGAGATGCATTCTTGAATTGCGTTCGGGACCTTTTTTCCATGATAGTGATAGTGATCTGTTTGTGGTTCCCAAAAAAGAGGGAACTTTTCATCCTATTTTAGACCTAAAGTGTCTAAACAAGTTTCTCTGGGTACCAAAATGGAGACCATTCAGTCCATTCTCCCCTTGGTACAAGAGGGTCAGTTTAAGATGACCATAGACCTGAAGGATGTGTATCTTCATGTTCTCATTCACAGGGATCATCACAGGTAACTGAGATTCGCCTTTCTAGACAAACACTTTCAGTTTGTGGCGCATTAGTTGGGCCTTGCCACAGCTCCCAATTATTTCAAAGCTTCTGGGGGCTCCCTTGGCAGTAATCAGGGCTCGGGGAATTGCAGTGGCGCCTTACCTGGACGACATACTGGTTCAGGCGCCATCTTTTCAACAAGCAAACTCTCATACAGAGATCTTGTTGTCTTTTTTTTACGTTCCCACGGATGAAAGTGAATCTGGAAAAAAGTTCCCTTGTTCCTGCTACAAGGGTGGTTTTCTTAGGGACCATAATAGATTTCCTGTCTATGAAAAATTTTCTGACAGAGGTCAGAAAATCCTAATGTATGGAGGTAATTGGTGTGATGGTTGCTTCCATGGACATCATTGCCTTTGCTCGATTCCATTTGAGAGCTCTACAGTTATGCATGCTTAGACAATGGAACGGGGACCATTCGGATCTGTCTCAGAGGATAGATCTAGATCAGTCAGCGAGAGACTCTCTCCCGTGGTGGTGTTCTCATGAGCATCTGTTTCGAGGCACATGCTTCTGGAGGCCTTACTGGGTCATTGTGACCATGGATGCCAGCCTTCTGTGCTGGGGGGCAGTCTGGGACTCGTTAAAAGCACAGGGTTTATGGACTCGGGAGGAGTCTGCTCTCCCCATAAATATCTTGAAGTTGAGAGCGGTTTACAATGCTCTGAAAGCGCGGGCTCAGTTGTCCTTAGCCCAGTTTATCAGGTTCCAATCGGACAATATCACCTCAGTGGCTTACATCAATCACCAGGGAGGAACTCAAAGTTCCTTAGCCATGAAGGAGATGGCTCGGATTATTCAGTGGTTGGAAGCCCACAATTGTTGCCTATCTGCCATCCTCATTCCAGAGGTGGACAACTGGGAAGCGGACTTTCTGAGCAGACAGACATTTCATCCTGGTGAGTGGGCTCTCCATCCGGAGGTGTTCTCCAGGTTAACCCTCAAATGGGGGATGCCGAGTTGGATCGGATGGTGTCCCGACAGAACACCAAGCTTCCGAGGTACGGTTCAAGGTTAAGTGATCCTTGGGCTGCCCTGATAGATGCTCTGGCGGTACCTTGGGTTTTCAGTCTAGCATACCTGTTTCATTGTTTGCTCTTCTTCCACGAGTCATTGCTCGTATAAAACAGGAGAAAGCATTGGTAATTCTAATAGCTCCTGCGTGGCCTTGCAGGACCCGGTATGCAGACCTAGTGAAGATGTCATCTCTTCCACCTTGGAGGCTGCCTCTGAGGAAGGACCTGCTAATTCAGGGTCCATTCCTTCATCCAAATCTCTTTCTCTGAAGCTGACTGCTTGGAGATTGAACTCTTAGTGTTGTCTAAGCGTGGTTTTTCACTGAGACCATGATTCAGGCTCGCAAGCCTGTTACTAGAAAGATTTTCCATAAGATATGGCGTAAATATCTTTATTGGTGTGAATCTAAGGGCTACTCTTGGAGTAGAGTCAGGTTTCCTAGGATTTTGCCTTTTCTCCAGGAAGGTCTGGAGAAAGGTTTGTCAGCCAGTTATCTGAAGGGTCAGATTTCTGCATTATCGGTTTTGTTACATAAGTTTCTGCCGGATGTGCCAGATGTTCAATCCTTTTGTCAGGCCCTGGTCAGAATCAGGCCTGTCTTTAAGTCTGTTGCTCCTCCTTGGAGCCTTAACTTAGTTCTTAAGGTCCGTTTGAGCCTTTACACTCCATAGATATTAAGTTATCTTGGAAGGTTTTGTTTCTTGTTGTCATTTCTTCTGCTCGGAGGGTCTCGGAGCTCTCAGCCCTGCAGTGTGATTCGTCTTATCTTTCATGCTGATAAGGCGGTTCTTCGTACTGGGTTTTCTTCTTAAAGTGGTTTCTGGTAAAAATATTAATCAGGAAATCGTAGTTCCTTCTCTATGTCCTAATCCTTCTTCTCATAAGGAACATTAGTTGCACAACTTGGATGTTGTGCATGCTCTAAAATTCTACCTACAAGGGACTAAGGATTTTCATCAGTCCTCTGCTCTGTTTGTTTGTTTCTCTGGGAGGTCAGAAAGCTACTGCTACTTCTCTTTCTCTCTGGTTGAGAAGTATGATCCGTTTTGCTTATGAGACTGCTAGACAGCAGCGTCCTGAGAGAATAACAGCTCATTCCACTAGGGCTGTTTCGTCTTTTTGGGCTTTCAAAAATGAAGCTTCTGTGGAACAGATTTGCAAGGCTGCAACTTGGTCCTCTCTGCATACTTTTTCTAAATTTTCCAAATTTGATACTTTTGCCTCAGCTGAGGCTTCTTTTGGGAGAAAGGTTCTTCAAGTGGTGGTGCCTTCTCTTTAGGTCTGCCTGTCTTGTTTTCCCTCCCTGGTCATCTGTGTCCTCTAGCTTGAGTATTGGTTTCCAACAGTAATTGATGACGTTGTGGACTCACCATATCTTAGGAAAGAAAACAAAATGTATGCTTGCCTGATAAATTTCTTTCTTTCCGTATATGGAGAGTCCACGACCCCACTCTTAAATTTAAGACAGTTTTTTTTACTAGTCCTCAGGCACCTCTACACCTTTGTGTTATTCCTTGTTTCCATTTTCCTTTGATTGAATGACTGGGGATTGTAGGTAGGGGAGTGACACTTAACAACTTTGCTGTGGTGCTCTTTGCCTCCTCCTGCTGGCCAGGAGTGATATTCCCAACAGTAATTGATGACGTTGTGGACTCACCATATCCGGAAAGAAAGAAATTTATCAGGTAAGCATAAATTTAGTTTTTTTAATACATTAGAGGTTTCTTGAAAGTTTTCCTTTCCTTTTATGCAGCACACAGTTCAAAAAGAAGCAAATGTATTAAGGCTGTTTTATCGTTAGATATGTACAGCAGTGTTTTTCCTTAAAAAGGTTGCTGCCTTGCATTTTTTGGAAGTCACACCCACTGTGTACCTGATTTAAATATAGATATTTTTGTCATAGAATAGATTTAAAAAGCGGAACAGAACATTTATTATCTATTTAAATGTTTCTCAGCCACAATCAGGTATTGTTGTCCTTAGCTGAGTTTGTCACACATAGGAATTGGGGCTAAACAATAACTCTTCTACTCCTAAAGGGACATGAAACCCAAATGTTTTCCTATCATAATTAGGAAAGAGCATGCATTTTTTTAAACAACTTTCCAATTTACTTCTATTATCTAATTTGCTTCATCCTCTTGATGTTAAAAAAACATATCTAAATAGACTCAGTAGCTGCTGATTAGTGACTGCACCAAGATGCCTCGTGTGATTGGGTCACCCATGTGCATTGTTATTTCTTCAACAGAAGATATCTAAAGAATAAAGCAAATTAGATAATAGAAGTAAATTGGAATGTTGTTTAAAATTGCATTCTCTATCTGAATCATCCCTTTAAAAGATTTTTAAGAACACATAGTTATACATATTATTTTAGTATGACATATATGTAGAAAATATATCAGGGTGTCACAGGACTTTTAAAAGTACGCCAAGTTTGTTTACAACTGTATTCCTTGCTGCTGAAAGGGCATTGCTGTGTAGAACAGTCTTTTTTCTTAGTCTGACCATTTTCTTCATGATATATTCCAAATTGGTCTATGCTTTAAACTGTTATTTTTCTTTTCTCTTTCTAGAGGGATTACAGAGGCACGCTTTGTTTATATATTTGTTCTTGGTATTCTCTTTACTGGAACAAAGGACCTGTTAAAGTCGCAAGTTATTTATACAGATTCCAAGACAAAGAGTTTGGGCCTGTGGGAAGTGTATAGCGGACTGATACTTCTGGCAGCTCTCTTATTTCAACCACACAATTTAATAGTGTTGGTATTTTGCTTAATGATTCAAACCATTATGACAACATTCATTTGGAGGCTTCTAAAATATGATGCTGCTCAGGTTACCATAATGCATTATTGGTTTGGACAAGCTTTTTTCTTTTTCCAGGTAGGTCATTTTAATTTGAATAATGTAATATCTGAGTGATTTGTGTTGTTTGTTCCTCCGTTTATGCTATGATTAACATGCAATATCTGTGTGTTCCTTTTGAAAATTAGCTTTTTTTTCTTTTTCTTTTTTTTGAAACAGAGAACTGTAAAGGAATTATACACTGTCTGATGTATACTCAATAAAGTCCTGTATTTAGCCATCTAAATTCAGCAAAATGTTATGATAATCAAAACAAGTTCTTGGCATCAAACTGCTGACATTTACATTTCTAGATGGCTATGTGTAGTTATAGTGATCGCTAGAATGCGTTACAGTCTGCTACATATGATATAAAATACATTTACCAATTTAAGGTAATATAGTTAATTGTTATAAATGTTACAAATACACTCTTAATGGGAAACTTTTACTGTCAGCCATTGTATTGGAAGATAAATTACTGACTCTTGTAGAGGTATGTATAAATTATTGTAATATATTGGATTAAGTTTAACATCTACCTTAACTACCTTCTATATCAGTGTATTTAACTGATTTATATCCAGCAAGCTAAGACTATCTAAGAAATTTGTAAGCTGTGTTCTAGCATATGCCATGTTTTCATCGATTTTTGAAGGCTGAACATAACACAAAATGAATCCCAAATGTCACTCCATTTTCTTTACAAAAAGAGTTTGCACTTGCACTTATTTGTAGATATTGAACATAAAGGTTAACATCTTATTCAGTTTTGTAATACTCACAGCAGTGTTAGTAAAGATTGTTTGAAGGGACTTCCGGTGGGCGGCTCTAGAAGATGGCTGCGAGCTTCTGTTGCTCTGAAGAACTCTTCTTCTAATATACACCATACAGTCATCATTCTATGCCATCTGCGTCTCCCTTGACAGGGTAGCTGTCCGGGAACATCAGGCAGATAGAAATACTTCAATCTTTTCTTCCACGGAAGTCATTGGAATAAACTAGACCTCACAAAGGACTTTGTGAATATTAAACTGCGGGCCCGCTACTACAGGAAAATGGAGTTGGAGGACAATATGGCTGTGCAGATACTTGCTGTTTTCCAGCCTTCTTTGGATCGCTTACTTATTAGTTTTGAGAAGCTGCATGAAGTGGTTCAAGCCGCTATGAAGCCTAACCTTACAAACAGTGAGCTGGTACATATGCAAATTTACCCTCCAGATAGAAATCCATATGACTTATCCTGCATCCATCTACATAGATTTACCACAAGAGACAACTTACCCGTTCCTGCCTTGGATCATTCAGCGATATACCAAGAGGAAGAGGTACTGTCCCCGCTGTACTCATCTGCTGTGATGATGAGCGGCCCTGAAGGAACTGCTAGACGCTCCACTCCGCGGGAGATTTCCACTCTTGCCCAATGTGTGGGGAAACTTGCCGTTGAGACGCTGACTATGTCTGTCCCACCCCAGACACTCTCCTCCAAACTCGACACGCAGCTGGCCTCTACGGACATAGACTCTTCTACTGGCACCCAGATACATATAACTCCTAACTCGGGATATTCCATGACAGTTGGCTGGGAGCTAGCCTACAAGCATGCTCGATCTAATGCAGATCCTGGAATTATAATGATACATGCTATGACTGTGGGACTTGAAATAGGGAATCTGCAAGACGCAGTCCTGCAAGATATGCCGCGTTATTGCTCCCATGAAAGGTGTTACCGGTGGAGACGGAGAACGGCTTGGGTTGCTACGGGAGTTGGCTGAGCTACAATCCGATATCTATCCGATAAGACTTGTTGCTTCTCAGTTCCAAATAATTATAGCCTGTTGTATTTCTATTTGTTTATTTCTATCTTCTCCCGTGTACCTGAGACTTACTCTTTGAAAGTGTGTGTCTTTTCTATGTTTCCTTTCCTAGCCTGGTTATGTGTAGCGCACATTGCCCTGCAGATTATTACCCGAAGTCAGATATGCTTAGAACGGCACACTTTCATATTTCTGTATGAATGTTGAGAGAACTCTTATCCTACAATGGGCACAGTTTTTGTTGTTTAGACATGGTTATGACAGATATTTTTGTTAATATTTTTCTTTGTGTAATATAAAATCAAACCAATGAGTATTTAGGGTTTTAGGCTGTTATGAACTAACGTGAATAGTATAAAATAAGGCTCATAATACCGAATAGGCGTACATGCTGTAGGTTCTAAAAGGACATGTAAGCATTCCCCAATGTGAGGTGTTTCTGGTATCTTGCAATGCATACTTAGAGCCCACTTTACCAATTTCCATTGTACACCCATCTCTTATTCTCCTAGATAGAGGAATACTGCCCTTATGCTTCCCTAAAATCATCACATGGGGCTAAGTGTAATATCTGCATATAGTCTATCTTAAAAGGCTCTACACTTTACACCCTGAACATTTATGGATCACAACTGTTTACTGAACTTATAGCTCAAATTGGATTTATTGTATAAATGTGTGCGATGGAAATTAGGGGGATAAAGCCTGACGCACCTCAATGAACTGTATCCTATTAGTATTGCATTCACACTTTGATTAGTAGTAAATAACCCAGTATACAATTGGTGGCATCCTTTCTTTTCATTTATAAACTTTAACGTCACATTCTTGCCATCCCAAATTTCAACATCTTCACCCAGAAGTGGAAGATTCTATCCTAAATATGACATGCCCTGAGCTTAGCAGATGGACTGCTACACATGTCGTAAACCGGTTTATCATACTGGGATCAGGGAGTGCTCTAGTCATAAACGGTACACTTTTTCTTGGACTATAGCCGTAAATGAAATGACATACCCCTCCCATTCTGCCCCTTAGGACATAGCCTACATCACTGATCAAACTTTGACCAATTCCATTAAGAACACTACTATTCTGCTTCATTCTTCATGCTAGGGATATGACCTATAATCTTCCCTGTCCCACCCTAGTGCTTAGATTTAATAATATTAGTTTTTTATTTTATTTTTGTTGTTTGTAGGTGTTTAGGTGTGTTAGTTTATAAAATTACAAAACCCCAACATTAAGGTACATACGCATAGAATCTGGAGGTCATTCTAATCAATAGAAGATTCTGTCAGTCCACACTATAATGACACCATTATATATTTTATCTGTTCTTATTTATCTATTTTCTTATTTTCTTTTTTTTTTCTCTAATGACATGTCAATTTTGTAATCCTTTGTCACACCTTGCATGGTGTACTCCTGAGACTTGCTTTACTAATGTACCTTGTGTTGGTGATAAATAAAAAAAAGATTGTTTGAAGATGAATCATAAACTTTACTACAAATCTTTCTGTAGGCTGTCAGTATGAGCTACACAAATCTCTCATTGCTTCTGACATGCCCATTCAATAGAGCTTTGAGATGAAACTCATTACATAGAATGCCTTTAGAATGTATGCACTATTAACTGTGGGTCTTCCTCATTGTCCTGTTGTAGATTCAATAAGTCTATTGTTTGTTTACAAACAAGATACACAAGGAAGAATGATTACTCTATGTGCCTCTGCTCCAAGATGGCGATGCTTCAAGGTGCAGTTTTGTTTCACAAGCAGACCTTTTCCCTAGTCATTCATTTTATTAAAGTGATTGGAAGATCCATTTGTTTAATGTCTCCATAGCTTCCTCTGTGGTCGTCAAGCTTGCTTGTTGCAGTGGCAAGCTGGAATGGGCTAAACTTTACATTACTCTTTTTCTGATACTCTGTGCCCTTTTATGTATTTTGTGTTTCAATATACTGTCTTTATCATTCTCACAGTGAATTAATTTTATATAATTGTATTTCTTCTTATTGCTATTCCATTAGACTCTGATACTTTCTGGACTACAGACGTATTGATAATATTTCACTTGGTTATTCTATTCATGGTTATGCTTTAACTATATTATCTTGAATGTGGCCTGTACCATTAACCTTACATTTACTGATGCTAGAATTTGGGTTTGATACCTATGTACATGGCCCCCATGTTACTGAGGTTATTAGTAGCAAAGGGTCGCTAATGAATTAGAGCATGTCATTTATTTTTGCTATAATTATTCTTTAAAGGGACATAAAACCCAATTTTTTTCTTTCATGATTCAGAAAGAGCATGCAATTTTGAACAACTTTCCAATATGCTTCCATTGTCTAATTTGTTTTGTTCTGTTGGTATTCTTTGTTGAAAATCATACCTAGGTAGGCTCTGGAACTGCTGATTGGTGGCTGCTCATATATGCCTCATGTTATTGGCTCTCCCATGTGCATTGCTGCTTCATCTTCAACAGTGGATACCAAGACAATGAAGCAATTTAGATAATAGAAGTGACTCCGAAAGTTTTTCCGATCAGACCTAGAAAGTTCTAAACTTCCAGTTGACATAAGTTTCCCTCTATGCTATAATGATCTACCCTATGATATATGTTCCTACTAATATATTTTTTTTCATACAGGTGGTTAGAGTCCACAATCCATTATTCCTGGGAATTACTCTTCCCTGCCACTAGGAGGAGGCAAAGATTCCCAAACCCCAAGAACTCTATAAAACCCTTCCTACCTCACTGACACATTAGTCTTGTCTTTGCCTCCTATCTTTTTAGATCAACAGTATCTGTTTCTCATATGGCTGCTGCTTCCTCCTTTTGGTTTGATCTTTTTAGGTAGTTTTCTGATGATTATACTTGTGAAGTTTTTTAAACCTTTTTGGAGTTACTCAAATGTGCTAATGCTTACTTTTGTGATACTTTATTGTCGTTATTATGTTTTATGCTAAAGCATGTCTTTGACAGTATTTTCCTTTTTTTTTATTTTTATATATATATATATATATTTCTCTTGTAAGGTGTATCCAGTCCACGGGTTCATCCATTACTTGTGGGATATTCTCCTTCCCAACAGGAAGTTGCAAAGAGGACACCCACAGCAGAGCTGTCTATATAGCTCCTCCCTTAACCCCCACCTCCAGTCATTCTCTTTGCAACTCTCGACACGATAGGAAGTATAAAGAGATATGTGGTGACTTAGTGTAGTTTTGCCTTCAATCAAGAGTTTGTTATTTTTAAACGGTACCGGCGTTGTACTGTTTTACTCTCAGGCAGAAATTAGAAAAAGAGTTCTGCCTGGAGGTTGATGATCTTAGCGGTTTGTAACTAAGGTCCATTGCTGTTCTCACACATAACTGAAGAGTATGGGATAACTTCAGTTGGGTCAGCGGTCTGCAGATTTCCTGCTTTGAGGTATGTTCAGTACTTTTATTTCTAGAGAAAGGAAAGTTCTAGAAAATGCTGACAGAACCTTGTGTATACTGAGGTAAGCTAGATGCAGTGATTTTGCAAAGACTGGGATCATGCTTACAAAATGGGGTAATACTCATATTAATTAGTGACAAAATGTTTACATGTTGCAATAAATGGGACGTTTTTTTTCTCTGAGGGTGATAAGTTTTTAGTTGGGGCCTAGTTTTCCACATGGCATAGTCAGATACTCCTAGGAGTATTTCCTTAAGGCCCCTCTGACATCGAGTACATGGTGGGAGGGGCCTATTTTCGCGCTTTAGTTGCGCAGTTTCTTTCAGACTGAGACATCCAGCTTCCCTAGAGGAGTCCTCTGGCATCTGAGGACCACTATAGAGGGCTTATTTCTTCCCTAATCGTGTTTGAGGGCAGGTAGAAACCACAGCAGAGCTGTGGCAGGGTGCTTGACGTTTTTTAAATCCGGTTTGGAGGCTAAGGGGTTAATCATCCATTTGCAAGTGGGTGCAATGTTGCTTTAGTCCCTTACTCACACTGTAAAAATTTCAAAGTCCTTACTACATTTTAACACTGTTTTGCAGTTTAAGTGCTAGTTTTTTTCTCTTAAAGGCACAGTACCATTTTTGTTTAACCCCTTAACGACACGAGTCGTACAGGGTACGTCGCACACAACCTGGTCTTTAAAGACCAGCGACGTACCCTGTACGACTTTGGGGATTAAAGCGGCTGGAAGCGATCCTGATCGCTTCCAGCCGCTTTACGGTTATTGCAGTGATGCCTCGATATCGAGGCATCCTGCAATAACCTTTTTCCCCCATCCGATGCAGAGAGAGCCACTCTGTGGCCCTCTCTGCACCGGCATCGATGGCCGCAATCGTTGGTGGGTGGGAGCTGACCGTGGGAGGCGGGTGGGCGGCCATCGGTGACAAATTGAAGAGAGAGGGGGGCGGGATCGGGGGCGGGGTTGTTGGGCGCGCGCACGGGAGCGCGCGCGTGCACGGGGGCCGGTGGGTGGGCGCGTGCACGGGGAGGGAGCGGGTGGGAACCGCTACACTACAGCAAATTAATTATATAAAACTGGCAGTAAGGGGGGATACAATCCCCAACAAAAATAAATCTAAGGGATCTGGGAGTGGGTGGGGGATTTGTCTGTGGGGGGGGAAGCTACACTACAGAAAATGGATTTTTTTAAAAAAAAAACAAAAAAAAAAAACATTTGTATTTGCAAACAGGGTACTGGCAGACAGCTGCCAGTACCCAAGATGGCTCCCAGTAAGGTAGAGGTGGAGGGTTAGAGAGCTGTTGGGGGGGGGATCAGGGAGGTTGGGGGCTAAGGGGGGATCCTACACAGCTGCATATGTAAATATGCTTTACAATTTTTTTTTAAATTTTAAATATACCTTTTATTTTAGTACTGGCAGACTTTCTGCCAGTACTTAAGATGGCGGGGACAATTGTGGGATGGGGGAGGGAAGAGAGCTATTTGGGAGGGATCCTGGGGTGTGATGTGTCAGGTGGGAGGCTGATCTCTACGCTAAAGCTAAAATTAACCCTGCAAGCTCCCTACAAATGACCTAATTAACCCCTGCACTGCTGGGCATAATACACGTGTGGTGCGCAGCGGCATTTAGCGGCCTTATAATTACCAAAAAGCAACGCCAAAGCCATATATGTCTGCTATTTTTGAACAAAGGGGATCCCAGAGAAGCATTTACAATCATTTATGCCATACTTGCAAAAGTTGTTTGTAAATAATTTCAGTGAGAAACCTAAAATTGTGAAAAATTTTACGTTTTTTTTAATTTGATCGCATTTAGCGGTGAAATGGTAGCATGAAATATACCAAGATGGGCCTAGATCAATACTTGGGGTTGTCTACTACACTACACTAAAGCTAAAATTAACCCTAGATGCTCCCTACATGCTCCCTAATTAACCCCTTCACTGCTGGGCATAATACACGTGTGATGCGCAGTGGCATTTAGCGGCCTTCTAATTACCAAAAAGCAACGCCAAAGTCCTATATTTCTGCTATTTTTGAACAAAGGGGATCCCAGAGAAGCATTTACAACCATTTATGCCATAATTGCACAAGTTGTTTGTAAATAATTTCAGTGAGAAACCTAAAGTTTGTGAAAATATTTGGGAAAAAGTGAACAATTTTTTTTTATTTGATTGCATTTGGTGGTGAAATGGTGGCATGAAATATACCAAAATGGACCTAGATCAATACTTTGGGATGTCTTCTAAAAAAAAATATATACATGTCAAGGGTTAATCAGGGATTCCTGACAGATATCAGTGTCCCAATGTAACTAGCGCTAATTTTGAAAAAAAAAAATGGTTTGGAAATAGCAAAGTGCTACTTGTATTTATGGCCCTATAACTTGCAAAAAAAAACAAAGAACATGTAAACATTGGGTATTTCTAAACTCAGGACAAAATTTAGAAACTATTTAGCAGGGGTGTTTTTTGGTGGTTGTAGATGTGTAACAGATTGTGGGGGTCAAAGTTAGAAAAAGTGTGTTTTTTTCCATTTTTTCCTAATATTTTATAATTTTTTTTAAAGTAAATGATAAGATATGATGAAAATAATGGTATCTTTAGAAAGTCCATTTAATGGCGAGAAAAACGGTATATAATATGTATGGGTACAGTAAATGAGTAGGAGGAAAATTACAGCTAAACACAAACACCGCAGAAATTTAAAAATAGCCCTGGTCCTTCAGGGAAAGAAATTGAAAAATGGCCGTGTCCTTAAGGGGTTAATTGCGGTTTCACATTTATTAAAGTGTTTTCCAAACTTGCTGGTGTCATTACTGGTCTGTTAAACATGTCTGAAATAAAGGAAACTCCTTGTTCAATATGTTTAGAAGCCATTGTGGAACCCCCTCTTAGAATGTGTACCAAATGTACTGAAGTATCTATAAGCTATAAAGACCATATTATGGCTTTTAAAGATTTATCTACCCTAGCTAAGCGTACAACTATCCCTGTCGAGGACAGTTGCGCTTTCCTAGTTCCTATGGATAAACAATTGGAGGGTCTCCTTAAGAAAATTTTTGTTCATCAAGGTTTTATTCTCCAGCCTCTTGCATGCATTGCTCCAGTTACTGCTGCAGCGGCTTTTTGGTTCGAGTCTCTTGAGGAGGCTTTACAGGTGGAGACTCCGTTAGATGATATCTTAGACAGGATTAAAGCTCTTGTTAGCTAATTCCTTTATTTCTGATGCCGTTTTTCATTTAACCAAACTAACGGCTAAGAATTCAGGTTTTGCCATTCTGGCGCGTAGGGCGCTATGGCTTAAGTCCTGGTCAGCAGACGTTACTTCAAAGTCTAAGCTTCTTAACATCCCCTTCAAAGGACATACCCTATTCGGGCCTGGCCTGAAGGAGATCATCTTTGACATTACCGGAGGAAAAGGTCACGCCCTTCCTCAGGATAGGTCCAATAAATTAAGGACCAAACAGAATAATTTTCGTTCCTTTCGAAACTTCAAGGGTGGCGCAGCCTCGGCTTCCTCTAATGTAAAACAAGAGGGAAATTTCACCCAGTCCAAACCGGTCTGGAGACCTAACCAGACTTGGAACAAAGGGAAGCAGGCCAAAAAGCCTGCTGCTGTCTCTAAAACAGCATGAAGGAGTAGCCCCCGATCCGGGACCGGGGCAAGAGACGTCCAGGATCCCTGGGCACAGGAGATTGTTTCCCAGGGATATCTTCTGGAATTCAAAGGTTCATCTCCAAAGGGGAGATTTCATCTCTCACAACTATCTGCAAACCAGATAAAGAGAGAGGCATTCTTACGTTGCGTTCAAGACCTACTGGTTATGGGAGTGATCCACCCAGTTCCAAGAGAGGAACAGGGGCAGGGTTTCTATTCAAACCTGTTTATAGTTCCCAAAAAAGAGGAAACTTTCAGACCAATCTTGGATCTCAAGATCCTAAACAAATTTCTCAGGGTCCCATCTTTCAAGATGGAGACAATCCGAACCATCCTCCCTATGATCCAGGAGGGTCAATATATGACTACTGTGGACTTAAAGGATGCTTATCTCCACATTCCAATTCACAGAGAGCATCATCAGTTCCTCAGTTTCGCCTTCCTAGACAGGCATTACCAGTTTGTGCCTCTTCCCTTCGGGTTAGCCACGGCGCCAAGAGTCTTTACGAAGGTTCTAGGGTCCCTTCTGGCGGTTCTAAGGCCACGTGGCATAGCGGTGGCTCCTTACCTAGACGACATTCTAATACAGGCGTCGACTTTTCAGATCGCCAAGTCCCATACGGACATTGTTCTGGCCTTTCTGAGGTCTCACGGGTGGAAAGTGAACAGAGAAAAGAGTTCTCTCTCTCCTCTCACAAGAGTTTCCTTCCTAGGAACTCTAATAGATTCAGTAGAAATTAAAAATTTTCTGACAGAGGTCAGGATATCAAAGCTTCTCACTTCCTGCCGTGTTCTTCATTCCACTTTTCGGCCATCTGTGGCTCAGTGTATGGAAATGATCGGCCTAATTGTAGCGGCAATGGACATAGTTCCGTTTGCCCGCCTACATCTCAGACCACTGCAACTTTGCATGCTCAACCAGTGGAATGGGGACTACACAGATTTGTCTCCTCTGTTAAACCTGGATCAAGAGACCAGGGATTCTCTTCTCTGGTGGTTATCTCGGGTCCATCTGTCCAGGGGAATGAGTTTCCGCAGGCCAGAGTGGACTATAGTGGCGACAGATGCCAGCCTTCTGGGCTGGGGTGCAGTCTGGAACTCCCTGAAGGCTCAGGGTTCGTGGACTCAGGAGGAAGCCCTTCTTCCGATAAACATTCTGGAACTCAGAGCAATATTCAATGCTCTTCAGGCTTGGCCTCAGCTAGCTGCGGTCAGATTCATCAGATTTCAGTCGGACAATATCACGACTGTAGCCTATATCAACCATCAGGGGGAACAAGGAGCCCCCTGGCAATGATGGAGGTTTCCAAGATAATTCTATGGGCAGAGGTACACTCTTGCCATCTCTCAGCTATCCATATCCCAGGAGTAGAGAACTGGGAGGCGGACTTTCTAAGTCGGCAGACCTTTCATCCGTGGGAGTGGGAACTTCATCCGGAAGTATTTGACAAACTGATTCAACTATGGGGCAAACCAGAACTGGATCTGATGGCGTCTCGTCAGAACGCCAAGCTTCCCTGTTACGGGTCCAGGTCAAGGGATCCCCAGGCAGCACTGATAGATGCTCTAACAGTGCCTTGGTCCTTCAGCCTGGCTTATGTGTTTCCACCATTTCCTCTCCTCCCTCGTCTGATTGCCAAGATCAAGCAGGAGAGAGCTTTGGTGATTTTGATAGCACCTGCGTGGCCACGCAGGACTTGGTATGCAGATCTGGTGGACCTGTCATCCTTTCCACCATGGACTCTGCCGCTGAGGCAGGACCTTCTACTCCAAGGTCCATTCAAACATCCAAATCTAATTTCTCTGCGTCTGACTGCTTGGAAATTGAACGCTTGATTTTATCAAAACGTGGTTTCTCCGAGTCTGTCATTGATACCTTGATTCAGGCTCGAAAGCCTGTAACCAGGAAAATCTATCATAAGATATGGTGTGAATATCTTCATTGGTGTGAATCCAAAGGTTACTCATGGAGTAAGGTCAGGATTCCTAGGATTTTATCTTTTCTCCAAGATGGATTGGAAAAGGGATTATCAGCTAGTTCCTTAAAGGGACAGATCTCTGCTCTGTCTATTCTTTTGCACAAGCGTCTGGCAGTTGTTCCAGACGTTCTGGCGTTTTGTCAGGCTTTAGTTAGAGTCAAGGCTGTGTTTAAACCTGTTGCTCCGCCATGGAGTTTAAATTTAGTTCTTAAAGTTCTTCAAGGGGTTCCGTTTGAACCTTTGCATTCCATAGATATCAAGCTTTTATCTTGGAAAGTTCTGTTCTTAGTAGCTATCTCTTCGGCTCGAAGAGTTTCTGAGCTATCTGCCTTACAGTGTGATTCCCCTTATCTGATCTTCCATGCAGATAAGGTAGTTTTGCGTACCAAACCTGTGTTTCTTCCTAAGGTAGTATCTAATAAGAATATCAATCAGGAAATTGTTGTTCCGTCACTGTTTCCTAATCCTTCTTCAAAGAAGGAACGTCTGTTACACAATCTTGACGTGGTTCGTGCTTTAAAATTTTATTTACAAGCTACTAAGGATTTTCCTCAAACATCTGCGTTGTTTGTTGTCTACTCTGGGAGGTGGAGAGGCCAAAAGGCTTCGGCAACTTCTCTTTCTTTTTGGCTGAGAAGCATAATCCGGTTAGCTTATGAGACTGCTGGCCAGCAGCCTCCTGAAAGAATTACGGCTCATTCTACTAGAGCGGTAGCTTCCACTTGGGCTTTTAAAGATGAGGCCTCTGTTGAACAGATTTGTAAGGCGGCGACTTGGTCTTCTCTTCATACTTTTTCTAAATTCTACAAATTTGATACTTTTGCTTCCTCGGAGGCTATTTTTGGGAGAAAGGTCTTGCAGGCAGTGGTGCCTTCCGTTTAAGTTCCTGCCTTGTCCCTCCCTTCATCCGTGTCCTAAAGCTTTGGTATTGGTATCCCACAAGTAATGGATGAACCCGTGGACTGGATACACCTTAGAAGAGAAAACCAAATTTATGCTTACCTGATAAATTTCTTTCTCTTGTGGTGTATCCAGTCCACGGCCCGCCCTGTCACTTTAAGGCAGGTGTTGTTATTTTTAAAACTACAGTCACCACTGCACCCTATAGTTTTTCCTTTTTCTTACTTGTCTTCGGTCGAATGACTGGAGGTGGGGGTTAGGGGAGGAGCTATATAGACAGCTCTGCTGTGGGTGTCCTCTTTGCAATTTCCTGTTGGGAAGGAGAATAACCCACAAATAATGGATGAACCCGTGGACTGGATACACCACAAGAGAGAGAAATTTATCAGGTAAGCATAAATTTTGTTTTTTATTTATAACTGAAAATGAAGGCATATACATAGCAGACAGGCATAACTAAAAGGATGGCGTCTCGCAGGACCCAGAGCAATACAAATGAAGACAAATTACATGCCTTATAATGAATTCTTCTAACTCCATTGCTCGTATTTAATATGTATAAATTAATGATCAAGAAAATAAAACAAAACAAACAAAAAAACAAACGAACAAAAAAAAATAAAAAAATGTAACCATCATCTAACCAAAAATTAGGAAAGTGACCAGCATAAATATTTAATTGTACAAAGGGGGATTTGAGCAAAGGTTTAATTAACGACCTTTGTGCTGCTACTTGTAAAGATAATATAAATATTTCCCATTTCTTAAAAAAAAGGGCTAATTGTTCATCCGAGGGGTTCAACAAGTTATACTGTTCTATCGTACATTGTGTGATCATAGCATTTTTAAGTTGTGAGAATTTAGGTGCCGAATACGATTTCCAGAGTCTAAGAATAAGATTACGGCCAATTAATATGATTGTATTTATAAGTTTAAAAATTTTTGGGGCATCTTGAACTTTGGCAAGAGGAAAAAATCAGAATTGTTTTAATATAAAAGTCCAACCGTAGGACTGAGTTCATCCAGTATGACACTTTTTACCAGAACTGCAAAATTTTTGGGCATTCCAAAAGCAATGGAAAATATCAGCTTGGGTTGCCTTACATCTGGAGCAAAGAACATTTGCTTTATACCATTTGGATAGAATCTCAGGAGTAACATAAATCCTAAAGCTAATCTTAATCTGAGATTTCCGCCATGCTGTCAAAACCCAAGCTTGTTCAGATATTTTAAAACTGTCCACTATAATCTGATCATTGATCTCAGGAAAGTTTTAAGACCACTTAGCCACTATGTCACTAATTTGCAAGGATGAGGACTTTTGGATTAATTGAGAATAAAGAGGGGAGATCGCATATATCCCAGATTCGTATCCACTAATTCTGCTGCGTAATTTACCTAGGGACCAATCTGTACCATATTTTTGAATTAATTCATTGGCAAAGTGTCTTAATTGTAGGTAGGCATAAAAATCTTGTTTTAAGAGGCCGAAATTACTAGTCAGATTAGCGAAAGTAACTGGGCAACAGTCGGGTCCTAAAATTTGGTTAATCAACTTTAGTCCATTTGTGGCCCAATTTTTAAATACGTTAGACAATCCCGGTGTAAAGTTGGGATTGCCTCTAATAGGTAGAAATTGATAAATATAAGGGGAAAGTCCTATCTCAGTGCAAAACTTCTGCCACGCCTGTATGATGTTTTTGAAGGTAATCAGAGAAAAGTCTCTGTTACCTGAAACTGTAGCATATATCTGTTGTGCTGATTCCTCATCATAAGCAAAAGTTTTAGGAACCACTTCAATATTGCTTTCAGCCTTTTTTGTTTATTATTTCTTTGCTACAATGTAGATGCAGGTACTCCCAAGGCTCCAAACAATTTCAAATAGTAGTATGGAAGACAGCACCTTTGTATTTTGTCCTGGGGCACGGAAGAGGACCAGCCAAGTCCCAATGTAGTATTCCAATAAATAGACATCCAGCCTCCAGGAAACTGTTAAAAGACCTTTATTATCTTTTTACAGGGTCCATAAAGAAATTCAACAACGTTTCTAACCACACACTGGTTCTTAGTCATGTCTAATTACCTATGTACAGGTGTGCCTTTTATACCTGACAAATGTCTGTCAGTCTATACAACACTGTCATCTTGTGGACTTTTACTAAAATTACATGTGTTTAAAATAACAAACTTATTTTCTTTGTCTATTTTGTATTTATCACATGTATATATTAAAATCATCCTCTAAAATTATAATAAAATAACAAACCTATACATACCACTAAAATCAAAATCAAAACTACAAGAGATATAGCTAAACAAATTAAACTTTTTGCAGACATAATGGTCTCAATAAAGATTTTGATTGGTCACTGTTTCTTTAATACAAATTATGTCTGCAAAAAGTTTAATTTGTTTAGCTATATCTGTTGTAGTTTTGATTTTGATTTTAGTGGTATGTATAGGTTTGTTATTTTATTATAATTTTAGAGGATGATTTTAATATATACATGTGATAAATACAAAATAGACAAAGGAAAAAAGTTTGTTATTTTAAACACATGTAATTTTAGTAAAAGTCCAAAAGATGGCAGTGTTGTATAGACTGACAGACATTTGTCAGGTATAAAAGGCACACCTGTACATAGGTAATTAGACATGACTAAGAACCAGTGTGTGGTTTGAAACGTTGTTGAATTTCTTTATGGACCCTGTAAAAAGATAATAAAGGCCTTTTAACTGTTTCCTGGAGGCTGGATGTCTACTTATTAGAATACTACATTGGGACTTGGCTGGTCCTCTTCCGTGCCCCAGGACAAAATACAAAGGTGCTGTCTTCAATACTACTATTTGAGATTAATTTCAGATTTAGTTACAGAGGATTCTGATACTGAGACTATTTTGATTTCAGATTCTGTGTCTGGTGATGAATCCGGAGGGGCCTCGTTGACATCTGTCAACCAGTTTTGTTCCGTATGCCATTTCAGAGCGCCTGGTTCCTCGGGCTCAGGGAATCAAGGGACTGCTGAGCCATCCGCCTATGGGGGTCATGTCCTCCAAGAGGCGAGTTCTCTGCCAAATCATACTTCTGCACCTGCGGGTAACCCAGTTTATAGTTCCTCCGTGCGTGGGTGGGGTGTTACCAGCTACGGGGAATTTCAGTCTGATAATTCGAATGGTTCACCTCATTAGACATGTGGGGATGAAGTAATCTCCTGATTGTCATTTGTTTGAGATCTTTCCCAGTTTTGTGTGATAGGGCTCCGTTTGGCTGGTCCTGCGGGTAGGCCTGTGCCTTTTGGGCGTTAACCTCCGGGTTGCCTTATATTTTATTTATATCCGATTGGATGTCTTTTATTTGTTTTTGTTTTTTTCGGGAACCTTCTGGGATTGATACTCTTTATGACTTCTTCGGCAGTTGTTGGACATGTTAGTCCTCTGTTGAAAATGTCTGTTTTCTGTTTTTTCCCTACAAGGGAAAATTTACGCAGCTGGCCGGTTGGCCCTAGGTGCAGACTGGTCCTGTCGGGTTCGTTCGGTTTTGTGGCTGTTCAGACACGTGGCGCTGTTCTGCTTGGCTGGTTCGGTAGAAGCGCTGAGTGCTCAGGTTATCATTGTTTTTCATGTTCAACTAAGCATTTGAGAGGACCTATGGGTCCGTGAGGTGGGAAGGAGTTTTTCAGTCCTTATAGCCTTCAGTCATAGATGACCGGGCAGGGGAGTTTTTCCGCTGCATCACTCTGACATCTGATTTTATCAGAACTTAGAGTTTTCTCCCCCATGTGGTGGAGGGTGGGAGGGCTTAATGCCCCTTGCCGCTATGGAGCGGTTTGGTCTTCATTTTTTAGGCCTCTGGATTGCCCCTTTGGGCTTGATCCAACAGCTTGTACAGGATAGCTGTCTAGCATGCAGAAGGTTTGCAGTTTGAAACCTGTTGCAGCTCTTAGCACCTTGCAGGTGTCCGCGTAAGCTGTTTTCTAGTATATCTAGATGCAGCTCTTACTCTTGACTGAGTTATAAGAGGCCTTTGGGTCTTCTTCAATTGCCTCCGGTTCAGTGGATCTCCTTTTAGGGATCTGTGTTTCTGGGTGAGGGTTGTTCCCTGTGGGGACTTTGGTTTAGCTCGGGGTTTCTGGAGCTTGGTAGGCTTTGTGCCTTCTATTCCTTGTGTCCTCTGCTTGTGCGGAGGTGTTAGGGAGACTAGTCCTGCTAGTGGGATTTTTTGACCTTGAAGTATCCCTTGGTTGTCCTGAGGCTCTGGGAAGTATCTTCATACGACTTCTAGCCTTGCTCCTTGGAGCGTTGGACTTTAGCTAGGGGAGGTTCCTTCCTTTGGTCGGAGCTTTAGAGTTCTTCTCGCTATCCGGATTCTCTGGATATGCATCCATGCCCTTGTGTCTGGCCCTTTTGGCCGGTTGGGGTTTTTAGTTCTAGGGTGAGGTTTGCCTGAACTATTAGGTGCCCGGACCTATTTTTCTCCCTGAGACTTCCAGTTGCTGAAGCTTCGCTCTGCCTTTTTCATGACCCAGTCTTGGGTGGTTTTAGAATCTTGGATCTCATGGCTGGTCCGGATGTTCCACGGTAGTGGGAACTTGGGCGATTTCCTTGCTCCATCTACCTAACCTGGTCATGGTTGGCCAGGTTTTCAGAATATTTTTTACTCTTTGCCACAGAGTGGCCATGTCCTCTCGTCATACCTAGCTGCTGGCGCTGGATGTCCAATTTCTGGTGCGCCTTAGGGTTGCATTCCCCTGGTCAGTTTCCCAGTGTTCCTGTGTATTGCCTGCTCGGCAGATGAATGGGTTGGCTGTGCCTCTGCTTGGCAAGCTGTTTGTCGGGGGGGGTCCTTTCTAGGACTTCTGTGTTGGGAATTTCTCTTCCCATTAGCTGGTGGCTTCGGGCCTTGAAGGCAGTTGTTGTCTTTCCAGCATAGTCCCTTAGGGGATATTTTCCTCCCTATGGAGTCCTTGCTTGGGGCTTCTCCTGGATGGGAGACAGAAAGGTGGGATTGGTTTTCCCTGGGGTCTTGCTGGCTCCATGCAGACTTGTTGGGCTTTTATTTTGATAGATCCTTAGGTCTATGGCCTTGTTGTCTATTTTCAGAGTAGGGTTGTACTTTTACTCTGTGGGGATGTGCTATCCTCACGCTCGTTCCTGTACCCATTTCGGGATTCTTTTGTTCCCTTGTTTTGGATCCCTGAGGCTGGGTTGGTCCAGCTGACTGTGGGTCTGTAAGTCAGGATGGCCGAGCAGTCTATGGAGCTGTGTTCGGTCGCAGTCTCCTCTGGATGTGTAAGCTTTGTTGAGTCTATCCTGTTAGCTTAGTCGTCTAGGGTATAGATTTTTCTTCAACTGGCTCCATTGATTTCAAAAGAGAGTTTACTCTTCCTTCGGGTTCTGAGGGTATACTCTCCCTGGAGTGTGCCCTCTGTCTGGGGTTGCTTTTGCGGTCTGTTTCTTACTTGACTGCTTCTTCCTCGCAAGTATCCTCTGTGTCGTCCTGTTATGGACTCTGTGTTCTCAAACTTAAGGTTTTGGCGCTGGGAGGACTTCAGTTGCAATCCGTGCTTGCAGGATGTTGGAGAGACATCTATTCTGTCTCTGTGCCCGGTCTTATCCCGGGTTTTGCTAGGTATAGGCGTGGCCTCCTTTCCCTGTTGGGCCCCTTTGGGTCTCTGTGAGCTGGGCTCACTCATG
Organism: Bombina bombina; assembly: GCF_027579735.1. Lineage (NCBI taxonomy): Eukaryota > Metazoa > Chordata > Amphibia > Anura > Bombinatoridae > Bombina > Bombina bombina. The sequence continues at coordinate 731,638,809 of NC_069500.1, read as the reverse complement.
GAGGTGTTCTTTTTTGTATTAGGGCTCGGTTCTCCTTTTCCTTGTTCCCTTGGGGGTTTTGGCTGGTGTCTCCTTCATTTGTGGAGATGAGTGGTGGAGGACTGTTTGTTGGGCGACGGTGTCTCCTGGAGGACTGTTGGCTCAGTCGAGTCCGTTTCCGGTCTCTAGTTTGGTTTCTGGACTAACTGCGAGTCAGTGTCATTGAGGCTTTTCCTCTTAAAATGTTCTCGGCTTCGAACGAAGCAGGGTTTTTTCTAGAGTAGAGGTTCAGGCTTGGTGCCTTCAATATATGCCGCCTATTGTACCCTCCCGTCTTGGCATTCAGTGTCCTCTATAGCTTGGGTATTGTTTTCCCAAAAGTAATGAATGCAGCTGTGGACTCTTTCCATTTAAGAAGAAAAACATAAATTATGCTTACCTGATAATTTCCTTTTCTTCTGATGGAAAGAGTCCACAACTCCCCATCCAAAATTTATGTGGGGCGTCCTTATTATTCTTCTGGCACCTTTCACCCTGATATTTCTTCTACTGTTCCTTGTTCCTCGGCAGAATGAAGGGGAGTGGAAGGAGTATTTAAGCCTTTGGCTGGATTGTCTTTGCCTCCTCCTGGTGACCAGGTTCTTATTTCCCAAAAGTAATGAATGCAGCTGTGGAAATTATCAGGTAAGCATAATTTTAAAAAAAATTCCAACTTTTATAGAAAATTTATAAAGAACTATTCCTTCATTGTAGAACCTTTAACAAAACTTACAGGTTGTACCTCTAAATTTGCTTGGAATCTCGAAGCACAACAAGCCTTCGAAAAATTAAAACTGGCATTTACCACACAACCAGTTTTATCCTTACCAAACCCTAAGTTACTTTATGTTCTTGAAGTCGATGTTTCCGACTTTGCCATTGGTTCAGTCCTCTCACAAAGAGACTCCCTCACTACACCTCTACATCCAGTCGCTTATTATTCAAGAACCCATTCATCTGCAGAAACATACTACCTGATTGCTGAAAATTTAGCCATCAAAGCTGCACTTGAGAATTTGAGACACCTATTAGAGGGTACTACCATACCTATGTTAATACATACTGACCACCGTAACTTGGAGTATTTGAGAACCGCCAAAAATGTATCGTCCAGATAGGTTAGATGGAGTTTGTTCTTTGATAGATTTAACTATCTCATCACCTCTAGGCCTGGTTCATCTAACACAAAAGCAGATGCCCTATCCCATATGTACCCTAAAACTATAACAACTCATAATGCCTCTGTGATACCACAAGAACGTATCATCTGCCTATTGTCAGATTTAACTACCTGTCTTCGTCAAGCCCAAAACACTGACCCAGACTTATCTAAACTTCAACTTTTGAAAAGATCAGACCTCCTCTTTTACAAAGGTGATAAGTTGTACATTCCACAGAAACTGCGTATTGAAGTTCACCAGACGGCTCATGATAAACCTCTAAGTGGACACCCTGGCCTACATAAAACATTAGAACTCCTCAGAAGAGAATTCTGGTGGCCTTCTATGTATAAAGAAAGGAGTTAGCGCTAAAAACACGGATCTTATGAATGAATAATATTTCTATCTACCAATGTAAACCTAGGTAGGTGGGTATATTAATACAAATTGGTTATTGAATAGATACAAAAGGCAAATAACAAGTGAATGTAAACTGTGAATATATACAATTTAATAAAACAATGAAAAAACATAAAAGGGACGTCTCCCTTGGTACATAAAGTCAAGTATTAAGAGTATTCTTGGTACCTTGAGTCTTCTGGTGTTAATACAACTGATATCCTGTGTACTTTTTTAGGAGAGTATTACCTTAGGATACCGGTCTTACGGCTTAATCCACTTTGGCATTACCGGCCGTGACCTAGATGCAGCTTTTTACTTTAGACCCATGTGACTCCTCTTACGTCACTCGGGTCAGGTGTAGAATCGCTCATTGTAGCAATAGTGTAGCGATAATGTAGCCAGGTGGCAAATTATGTAGGTGAATTGCTAGCAATAAAGTGACATAATGTGTTCGCGGGTTGCTTGAAAATTTTAGATGTATCTCTGGACCGTGTCCCCTCTTTCCTGGTTACAGAAAGGAATTCTGGGGATCGATGTAGAGAAACTTCGCAGTCACTTCCAGTGACTAGAGATACTTGGCGGTCACTTCTAGTGACTCGATATACTTGGCGGTCACTACCAATGACAAAGTACACTTGGCGGTCACTCCCAGTGACTAGATATACTTGGCGGTCACTATCAGTGACTAAGTTTGTACTTGGCGGTCACTCCCAGTGACTGGATAGAAAGAGACTTTGCGGTAACTGGATTTTAGACAACTTTGCGGTCACATCCAGTGACTGTAGGTAGCAAATAGTGTCTCTATATGATATGGCAAATGGCAATGTATCACGTTCCCAGTTGGAACTCCTCGAGGTAGGAATTGGTCCTTTGAGTGGATCGTGAAACAGGATAACAGGGTGACAAAGTGTCTAGGTCAACGCGTTTCGCCCTTAGGCTTTATCAAGAGACGTTTGTGTCACATTGTAGGCTTTTTAAACACCTCTCATTTGTATATATAAATATTATTCATTCATAAGATCCATGCTTTTAGCGCTAACTCCTTTTTTCTGTATTCACTATTCTTTGATTTTTCTCTGAGGGGAATTTCCGAATTTAGCAGGATCTCTTTTTCCTTTATCGCTTCTACTTTCTATTTTACCTTCTATGTATAAAACAACATACGATTATGTCTCTACCTGTGCAGTTTGTGTAACTTCAAAACACACTAAAACCGCACCTTACGGATTATTATTTCCCCTTCCTACTGCGGAAAAACCTTGGCAGTCACTTTCAATGGACTTCATTGTTGATTTACCATCATCAGCAAATAATACTGCTGTCTTTGTTGTCATCGACCAATTCACCAAAATGGCACATTTTATCACTTTACCAGGAGTTCCTTCAGCTGTTAAAACCGCTATTATTTTCATAGACAACACCGTCAAACTACATGGCTTGCCCAAAAGCATTACCTCAAATATAAGTTTTGGAGAGAACTATGTAAACGTCTTGTCATTAAAAATAATTTCACTAGTGCTTACCATCCTCAGTCAAACGGTCTAGCCAAAAGGACCAACCAATGGCTGGAGCAATTCCTGCGCTGTTACTCATCACATCTTCAGGATAATTGGTCTTCTTTACTTCCCTTGACAGAATTCGCCTTCAACAATACCATTAGTTCAACAACTAAACTTACTCACTTCTACGCTAATTATGGATTTCATCCTGCCTTCCACAATTTCAATCATCTCTTACATACTAATCCAGCTGTAACTGATGTTCTTCAATCAATCACAGCCGGCTATCAAACTAGACACTTTAATATTAAGACCGCCCAAATCTGACCCATTTCCCACATGGTCTGCTCCTCATCCAGCACCCTCTCTTGTGGATGGCTAGTTGGAATATCAGTTGGAAGCAATTCTCGACTCCAGAATTCATAGACGTTTCCTTCAGTATTTGGTGCGTTGGAAGGGTTACGGCGCTTCTGAGGATTCCTGGGTTCCGGCTTCGGATGTTTCTGCTCCTTCCCTTGTACGCCTTTTTCATTCTCGCCATCCAGACAAACTCATCTATAGCCCTGAGATCTGTTTTGGTTGGGGGGTCCTGTCGGGTCTGTGTGCTAGCCTTTAATTTCCTACAGTAACCTGCTCAGACTCCCCATTTAAGCCACCCCCTTCTCTTGCTTAGGTATTGAATGTTATAGAGCCTCAGCCATTTGACTTCCTGAATTTGAAGCTGAATTACTTTTTGTCTTGCTGCTGCAAAGAACCTTTCTCCAACATAGGTGTGTCCGGTCCACGGCGTCATCCTTACTTGTGGGATATTCTCTTCCCCAACAGGAAATGGCAAAGAGCCCAGCAAAGCTGGTCACATGATCCCTCCTAGGCTCCGCCTTCCCCAGTCATTCTCTTTGCCGTTGTACAGGCAACATCTCCACGGAGATGGCTTAGAGTTTTTTGGTGTTTAACTGTAGTTTTTATTATTCAATCAAGAGTTTGTTATTTTAAAATAGTACTGGTATGTACTATTTACTCTGAAACAGAAAAGAGATGAAGATTTCTGTTTGTAAGAGGAAAATGATTTTAGCAACCGTTACTAAAATCGATGGCTGTTTCCACACAGGACTGTTGAGAGGAATTAACTTCAGTTGGGGGAAACAGTGAGCAGACTTTTGCTGCTTGAGGTATGACACATTTCTAACAAGACGATGTAATGCTGGAAGCTGTCATTTTCCCTATGGGATCCGGTAAGCCATTTTTATTACATAAAGAAAAAAAGGGCTTCACAAGGGCTTTTAAGACTGTAGACATTTTCTGGGCTAAAACGAGTTATAGATAAGCATATTTTATACTTCATAGCCTTGAGGAATTATTTTAATCTTGGGAATTATGTAAAATAACCGGCAGGCACTGTATTGGACACCTTATTCTCTAGGGGCTTTCCCTAATCATAGGCAGAGTCTCATTTTCGCGCCTCTATTGCGCACTTGTTTTTGGGAAGCATGACATGCAGATGCATGTGTGAGGAGCTCTGATACATAGAAAAGACTTTCTGAAGGCGTCATTTGGTATCGTATTCCCCTTTGGGCTTGGTTGGGTCTCAGCAAAGCAGATACCAGGGACTGTAAAGGGGTTAAATATTATAACGGCTCCGGTTCCGTTATTTTAAGGGTTAAAGCTTCCAAATTTGGTGTGCAATACTTTTAAGGCTTTAAGACACTGTGGTGAATTTTGAACAATTCCTTCATACTTTTTCACATTTGCAGTAATAAAGTGTGTTCAGTTTAAAATTTAAAGTGACAGTAACGGTTTTATTTTAAAACGTTTTTTGTACTTTGTTATCAAGTTTATGCCTGTTTAACATGTCTGAACTACCAGATAGACTGTGTTCTGTATGTGGGGAAGCCAAGGTTCCTTCTCATTTAAATAGATGTGATTTATGTGACACAAAATTTAGAGAAAATGATGCCCAAGATGATTCCTCAAGTGAGGGGAGTAAGCATGGTACTGCATCATCCCCTCCTTCGTCTACACCAGTCTTGCCCACACAGGAGGCCCCTAGTACATCTAGTGCGCCAATACTCCTTACTATGCAACAATTAACGGCTGTAATGGATAATTCTATCAAAAACATTTTAGCCAAAATGCCCACTTATCAGCGAAAGCGCGACTGCTCTGTTTTAGAAAATACTGAAGAGCATGAGGACGCTGATGATATTGGTTCTGAAGTGCCCCTACACCAGTCTGAGGGGGCCAGGGAGGTTTTGTCTGAGGGAGAAATTTCAGATTCAGGGAAAATTTCTCAACAAGCTGAACCTGATGTGATTACATTTAAATTTAAATTGTAACATCTCCGCGCTCTGCTTAAGGAGGTGTTATCTACTCTGGATGATTGTGAGAATTTGGTCATTCCAGAGAAATTATGTAAAATGGACAAGTTCCTAGAGGTCCCGGGGCCCCCCGAAGCTTTCCCTATACCCAAGCGGGTGGCGGACATTGTAAATAAGGAATGGGAAAGGCCCGGTATACCTTTCGTCCCTCCCCCCATATTTAAGAAATTGTTTCCTATGGTCGACCCCAGAAAGGACTTATGGCAGACAGTCCCCAAGGTCGAGGGGGCGGTTTCTACTCTAAACAAACGCACCACTATACCCATAGAAGATAGTTGTGCTTTCAAAGATCCTATGGATAAAAAATTAGAGGGTTTGCTTAAAAAGATGTTTGTTCAGCAAGGTTACCTTCTACAACCAATTTCATGCATTGTTCCTGTCACTACAGCAGCGTGTTTCTGGTTCGATGAACTAGAAAAGGCGCTCAATAAAGATTCTTCTTATGAGGAGATTATGGACAGAATTCATGCTCTCAAATTGGCTAATTCTTTCACCCTAGACGCCACTTTGCAATTGGCTAGGTTAGCGGCGAAAAATTCTGGTTTTGCTATTGTGGCGCGCAGAGCGCTTTGGCTAAAATCTTGGTCAGCGGATGCGTCTTCCAAGAACAAATTGCTTAACATTCCTTTCAAGGGGAAAACGCTGTTTGGCCCTGACTTGAAGGAGATTATTTCCGATATCACTGGGGGCAAGGGCCACGCCCTTCCTCAGGATAGGTCTTTCAAGGCCAAAAATAAACCTAATTTTCGTCCCTTTCGCAGAAACGGACCAGCCCCAAGTGCTACGTCCTCTAAGCAAGAGGGTAATACTTCTCAAGCCAAGCCAGCCTGGAGGCCAATGCAAGGCTGGAACAAAGGTAAGCAGGCCAAGAAACCTGCCACTGCTACCAAGACAGCATGAGATGTTGGCCCCCGATCCGGGACCGGATCTGGTGGGGGGCAGACTCTCTCTCTTCGCTCAGGCTTGGGCAAGAGATGTTCTGGATCCTTGGGCGCTAGAAATAGTCTCCCAAGGTTATCTTCTGGAATTCAAGGGGCTTCCCCCAAGGGGGAGGTTCCACAGGTCTCAATTGTCTTCAGACCACATAAAAAGACAGGCATTCTTACATTGTGTAGAAGACCTGTTAAAAATGGGAGTGATTCATCCTGTTCCATTAGGAGAACTAGGGATTGGGTTCTACTCCAATCTGTTCGTAGTTCCCAAAAAAGAGGGAACATTCAGACCAATCTTAGATCTCAAGATCCTAAACAAGTTTCTCAAGGTTCCATCGTTCAAAATGGAAACCATTCGAACAATTCTTCCTTCCATCCAGGAGGGCCAATTCATGACCACGGTGGATTTAAAGGATGCGTATCTACATATTCCTATCCACAAGGAACATCATCGGTTCCTAAGGTTCGCATTTCTGGACAAGCATTACCAGTTTGTGGCACTCCCGTTCGGATTAGCCACTGCTCCAAGAATTTTCACAAAGGTACTAGGGTCCCTTCTAGCGGTGCTAAGACCAAGGGGCATTGCAGTAGTACCTTACTTGGACGACATACTGATTCAAGCGTCGTCCCTTCCACAAGCAAAGGCTCACACGGACATTGTCCTGGCCTTTCTCAGATCTCACGGGTGGAAAGTGAACGTAGAAAAAAGTTCTCTATCTCCGTCAACAAGGGTTCCCTTCTTGGGAACAATAATAGACTCCTTAGAAATGAGGATTTTTCTGACAGAGGCCAGAAAATCAAAACTTCTAAACTCTTGTCAAATACTTCATTCTGTTCCTCTTCCTTCCATAGCGCAGTGCATGGAAGTAATAGGTTTGATGGTAGCGGCAATGGACATAGTTCCTTTTGCGCGAATTCATCTACGACCATTACAACTGTGCATGCTCAGTCAGTGGAATGGGGACTATACAGACTTGTCTCCGACGATACAAGTAGATCAGAGGACCAGAGATTCACTCAGTTGGTGGCTGTCCCTGGACAACCTGTCACAGGGGATGAGCTTCCGCAGACCAGAGTGGGTCATTGTCACGACCGACGCCAGTCTGGTGGGCTGGGGCGCGGTCTGGGGACCCCTGAAAGCGCAGGGTCTTTGGTCTCGGGAAGAATCTATTCTCCCGATAAATATTCTGGAACTGAGAGCGATATTCAATGCTCTCAAGGCTTGGCCTCAGCTAGCAAAGACCAAGTTCATACGGTTTCAATCAGACAACATGACGACTGTTGCGTACATCAACCATCAGGGGGGAACAAGGAGTTCCCTGGCGATGGAAGAAGTGACCAAAATCATTCAATGGGCGGAGACTCACTCCTGCCACTTGTCTGCAATCCACATTCCAGGAGTGGAAAACTGGGAAGCGGATTTTCTGAGTCGTCAGACATTTCATCCGGGGGAGTGGGAACTCCATCCGGAAATCTTTGCCCAAATCACTCAATTGTGGGGCATTCCAGACATGGATCTGATGGCCTCTCGTCAGAACTTCAAGGTTCCTTGCTACGGGTCCAGATCCAGGGATCCCAAGGCGACTCTAGTAGATGCACTAGTAGCACCTTGGACCTTCAAACTAGCTTATGTATTCCCGCCGTTTCCTCTCATCCCCAGGCTGGTAGCCAGGATCAATCAGGAGAGGGCATCGGTGATCTTGATAGCTCCTGCGTGGCCACGCAGGACTTGGTATGCAGACCTGGTGAATATGTCATCGGCTCCACCATGGAAGCTACCTTTGAGACGAGACCTTCTTGTTCAAGGTCCGTTCGAACATCCGAATCTGGTCTCACTCCAACTGACTGCTTGGAGATTGAACGCTTGATCTTATCAAAGCGAGGGTTCTCAGATTCTGTCATTGATACTCTTGTTCAGGCCAGAAAGCCTGTAACTAGAAAAATCTACCACAAAATATGGAAAAATATATCTATTGGTGTGAATCTAAAGGATTCCCTTGGGACAAGATAAAAATTCCTAAGATTCTATCCTTTCTTCAAGAAGGTTTGGAGAAAGGATTATCTGCAAGTTCTTTGAAAGGACAGATTTCTGCCTTGTCTGTGTTACTTCACAAAAAGCTGGCAGCTGTGCCAGATGTTCAAGCCTTTGTTCAGGCTCTGGTTAGAATCAAGCCTGTTTACAAACCTTTGACTCCTCCTTGGAGTCTCAATTTAGTTCTTTCAGTTCTTCAGGGGGTTCCGTTTGAACCCTTACATTCCGTTGATATTAAGTTATTATCTTGGAAAGTTTTGTTTTTGGTTGCAATTTCTTCTGCTAGAAGAGTTTCAGAATTATCTGCTCTGCAGTGTTCTCCTCCTTATCTGGTGTTCCATGCAGATAAGGTGGTTCTGCGTACTAAACCTGGTTTTCTTCCGAAAGTTGTTTCTAACAAAAACATTAACCAGGAGATAGTCGTGCCTTCTTTGTGTCCGAATCCAGTTTCAAAGAAGGAACGTTTGTTGCACAATTTGGATGTAGTTCGTGCTCTAAAATTCTATTTAGATGCTACAAAGGATTTTAGACAAACATCTTCCTTGTTTGTTGTTTATTCTGGTAAAAGGAGAGGTCAAAAAGCAACTTCTACCTCTCTCTCTTTTTGGATTAAAAGCATCATCAGATTGGCTTACGAGACTGCCGGACGGCAGCCTCCTGAAAGAATCACAGCTCATTCCACTAGGGCTGTGGCTTCCACATGGGCCTTCAAGAACGAGGCTTCTGTTGATCAGATATGTAAGGCAGCGACTTGGTCTTCACTGCACACTTTTACTAAATTTTACAAATTTGATACTTTTGCTTCTTCTGAGGCTATTTTTGGGAGAAAGGTTTTGCAAGCCGTGGTGCCTTCCATCTAGGTGACCTGATTTGCTCCCTCCCTTCATCCGTGTCCTAAAGCTTTGGTATTGGTTCCCACAAGTAAGGATGACGCCGTGGACCGGACACACCTATGTTGGAGAAAACAGAATTTATGTTTACCTGATAAATTACTTTCTCCAACGGTGTGTCCGGTCCACGGCCCGCCCTGGTTTTTTAATCAGGTCTGATAATTTATTTTCTTTAACTACAGTCACCACGGTATCATATGATTTCTCCTATGCAAATATTCCTCCTTTACGTCGGTCGAATGACTGGGGAAGGCGGAGCCTAGGAGGGATCATGTGACCAGCTTTGCTGGGCTCTTTGCCATTTCCTGTTGGGGAAGAGAATATCCCACAAGTAAGGATGACGCCGTGGACCGGACACACCGTTGGAGAAAGTAATTTATCAGGTAAACATAAATTCTGTTTTTTTAAAGTACAAACAGAGGTTTTCCACAGCTCTGGGCTCAGCTGAATTCAAACTGCAACTTTTCTGCTCAGTATTATCTTCTGGTCTTATCTGCCTGAACGAACTGAGTCCCCTGAACCCTGACTTCAGATCTCCTGTGACAAACCACAGCTGTGTTGTTTCCCTGCTTCTAAGCTGTTTGCAGTCTATCTATCAAGCCGTTAAGCTGTTCACATCTGACCTTTTTCCAGCTCCCTCATATGGCACACAGTGCAGTTCCTGACTGAGACATTCTTGGGAGACACTGCAGTTCAGCTGTTTTCACTCTGCGTCTACAACTTAATCCATTACACCGCTCCCTCCTGACAGAGACATTCTTGGAACACGCAGCAGTTCAGCACAAGCTAAGTGACTTTTCTTCCTTTCGTTGCAATTTCTCAAAGTTTCTGTTTTGCTGCCTTTTACTCATAGTAGATATACCAATATTGAAAGCTGCTCATTTTGGTATATTTCCTATTAAAATATTAATTGCAAATTACTTCAATTGTGGTTATTACTGATATCCCTACATTGTTATTTTCTATTTGCCTAAATTTCTACTATTAAAGGTATAGGCCTGACAATTCCTTTGGAAGACAGTACTTCTTTTAAGGATCCTTTAGATAGAAAGCTTGAATCTTATCTAAGAAGGGCATATTTACATACTGGCTATATTCTTAGACCTGTTATATCTATGGCTAATGTTGCTGCTGCTTCTACTTTTTGGTTGGACAGTTTAGCACAGCAATTGTCTTCAGATTCTGAATTATCTAACATTATTGTTTTACTTCAACATGCAAATTATTTTATTTGTGATGCTATATTTGATGTTATGAAGATCAATGTCAAATCCATGTCTTTAGCCATTCTAACTAGAAGAGCTTTATGGCCTAAATCTTGGAATGCAGACATTGTTTCTAAAACTAGATTATTATCTCTCTCTTTTCAAGTTAAAAATCTTTTTGGTTCATAATTGGATTCCATTATCTCCACTGTTACTGGGGGTAAGGGAGTTTTCTGCACCAAGACAAGAAATCAAAATGTAAATTTAAAGCTTCCAATCATTTTTGTTCCTTTCGTCAGAATAGAGAGCAGAAAACCACCCCTTCCCCTAAGGCCTCTGGCTCTAATTGGAGGCCCTCTCCGAATTGGAATACATCCAAACCTTATAAGAAACCAAATCCTGCCCCTAAACCTACATGAAGGTGCGGCCCTCAAGACGGTTCTTACTGGTAGGGGGGCAGACTAAAGCTATTTCACACACAGAAAATAAATGACAGTGGCGCTAACACCCTCTTTAAATATAATAAAAACACTAATGTCAATTCTTACAACCACATGTATAATTTCTAAAAAATAGATAAAAACCTGTATACAATTATATGATATTTAAAAGACTATAAAAATTAAAAATAGAACAAATGGAATAACAAAAACGTTTTACCACTTTCCAAAGAAATGTCAGTCCATAAACCACTAGAGTCCTCTGCTGCTTGTTAACCAAATGGATCCTTCACACCAAATGAAGTAGGGCAAAAAACTTGAATTCTGAAAGAAAAAAGCGCAAAGAGAGACTCAAGTGCAATAAATAACACAGACGCTGCTGCTCTTAAAAAAATGCACTTACAATGTTTATTAATAATAAAGCAGGTATAAAACAGTTTTCTCCTTCAAGGTAATTAATCCAAATACTCAGCTGCTCCGGTCTGTTTTCACAGCCTTACAATGTCCGCTCCCTTCTGATGTCCACCGGAACTTTCAGTGTAGGGGAAATCCTTGTTGATGGGGCTACGGTAGCCCTGAGAGTCCAAAAAGCAGAGTGTTCTATTCTTAGAACTACGGCTCCTCTGCAGATCCAAAATTCAGTCCTGTGGTACCTCTACGCGTTTCTTCTGCTATCGTGCAGACTTTCTCAAGAGGATGAAGAGTCTAATGCTGAGTGGATTCAATATCCATCCCAATAAAAACCCTCATAGTAAATCCTATTGGTTGAAATTTCCTCTGTGTAATATGGGTAAGAAATGCTCACTGGGTCCTAGAGACCAAGTTATAAAATGCTACGTTCCTTTTGCACATAACAAATAATGTGTACAGTTAATTACAACACATCTATAGTTAATAAAAGCAAAAGACAAGGGACAATTATTTTGCACAAAAAATTATAACAATAATACAAAACTCCTACCACTAGGTAAAATTTAATAAAGCAAAAAATATATTAAAAGTTGATACAACGTGTGTTAATACATATACTAAAAATCCCTGCAAACTAAACAATATTCATCTATGTATACTTAATATCTACACATCCAAAATTAGTATATGTTGCAATCCCAAAAAACAAATAATTAACCCAACAAATGTAACAACAATACTCTGATCCTACAACTAGGTTTAATTCGATGAAGCAAATATAATTAAAAATTAAAACAAGATATATTTATGCGCATATCCTTGCAGCTTAAGCAAGATTCATCTCTATATATGATGAGCATTCACAATCTGGAAAACACATTTTTATTCTCTATGTATATATATGTGTATACCTTTCCTACTAAAAAGGAGTGATTTAATCCTAAGTATCCAAGTTGATCTGGAGTATAGAGGGATGGATCTACAAAAATGTGTTTAGAAAATTTGATAGTATGTACACTGTCATCTCTATTTAGGTATCATCCAATTAATTCTATACAATTATTAAAGGTTGTTTAAAATTTATTTAAAAGTTGTTTAAAATGGAAGGGAAAAGAGGAGGAAATAATTATTATATAAACAAGAATTATTAAAGGAACCTTAAGAATATCTAAAAAATGTCAGATTTTTTTATATATTAATTACATAAAAGCTGCTATGTCAATGTCTATGTTTAATCCAAAAGGATTAAACATAGACATTGACATAGCAGCTTTTATGTAATTAATATATAAAAAAATCTGACATTTTTTAGATATTCTTAAGGTTCCTTTAATAATTCTTGTTTATATAATAATTATTTCCTCCTCTTTTCCCTTCCATTTTAAACAACTTTTAAATAAATTTTAAACAACCTTTAATAATTGTATAGAATTAATTGGATGATACCTAAATAGAGATGACAGTGTACATACTATCAAATTTTCTAAACACATTTTTGTAGATCCATCCCTCTATACTCCAGATCAACTTGGATACTTAGGATTAAATCACTCCTTTTTAGTAGGAAAGGTATACACATATATATACATAGAGAATAAAAATGTGTTTTCCAGATTGTGAATGCTCATCATATATAGAGATGAATCTTGCTTAAGCTGCAAGGATATGCGCATAAATATATCTTGTTTTAATTTTTAATTATATTTGCTTCATCGAATTAAACCTAGTTGTAGGATCAGAGTATTGTTGTTACATTTGTTGGGTTAATTATTTGTTTTTTGGGATTGCAACATATACTAATTTTGGATGTGTAGATATTAAGTATACATAGATGAATATTGTTTAGTTTGCAGGGATTTTTAGTATATGTATTAACACACGTTGTATCAACTTTTAATATATTTTTTGCTTTATTAAATTTTACCTAGTGGTAGGAGTTTTGTATTATTGTTATAATTTTTTGTGCAAAATAATTGTCCCTTGTCTTTTGCTTTTATTAACTATAGATGTGTTGTAATTAACTGTACACATTATTTGTTATGTGCAAAAGGAACGTAGCATTTTATAACTTGGTCTCTAGGACCCAGTGAGCATTTCTTACCCATATTACACAGAGGAAATTTCAACCAATAGGATTTACTATGAGGGTTTTTATTGGGATGGATATTGAATCCACTCAGCATTAGACTCTTCATCCTCTTGAGAAAGTCTGCACGATAGCAGAAGAAACGCGTAGAGGTACCACAGGACTGAATTTTGGATCTGCAGAGGAGCCGTAGTTCTAAGAATAGAACACTCTGCTTTTTGGACTCTCAGGGCTACCGTAGCCCCATCAACAAGGATTTCCCCTACACTGAAAGTTCCGGTGGACATCAGAAGGGAGCGGACATTGTAAGGCTGTGAAAACAGACCGGAGCAGCTGAGTATTTGGATTAATTACCTTGAAGGAGAAAACTGTTTTATACCTGCTTTATTATTAATAAACATTGTAAGTGCATTTTTTTAAGAGCAGCAGCGTCTGTGTTATTTATTGCACTTGAGTCTCTCTTTGCGCTTTTTTCTTTCAGAATTAAAGCTATTTCAAAGAGTTTGGACAAACTCTGTCCAAAATCAGTGGATTCAGAATACAATTTCTCAGGGGTATGTAGTAAGATTCAGAATAAGACCTCCCTTGGGAGGATTCTTTCTTACCCATGTATGAAAAAACCCAGTAAAAGCTCAATCCTTTCTGAAATGTGTTTCAGATATAGAACTTTCAGGGGTTATTGTCCCAGTTCCACAGCAGGAACAAGGATTGGGTTTTTATTCAAATCTATTCATTGTACCAAAGAAGGAAAATTCTTTCCGACCAATTTTGGATCTGAAAACTTTAAATCGTTTTGTAAGAGTTCCAACTTTCAAGATGGTGACTATAAGGACTATTCTGCCTTTTGTTCAGCATGGTCATTTCATGTCCACTATATACTTACAGGACGCTTACCTTCACATTCCAATTTATCCAGATCACTATTGATTTTTGAGATTCTCTTTTCTAAACAAGCATAGCCAATTTATCACTCTTCCATTTGGCCTTGCAACAGCACCAAGAATATTCTCAAAACTTCTAGGTGCCCTTCTATCTATAATCAGAGAGCAGGGTATTGCGGTGTTTCCATTTTTGGATGATATCACAACTATCACAACTGATATACTTAAATCCCAACACTCAACTCTCTCTGACTTGGTGGGTAAACCATAACCTTATTGTTCATGGGGCCTCCTTTCTTCGTCCTTCCTGGACTGTGATCACAACAGATGCAAGTCTCACAGGTTGGGGAGCTGTTTGGGGGTCTCTGACAGCACAAGGAGTTTGGAATTCTCAAGAGGCGAGGTTACCAATCAATATCTTAGAACTATTTTTAGAGCTCTTCATGCTTGGCCTGTATTAAAGAGAAAAACATATATTCGGTTTCAAACCGACAATATCACAACAGTGGATTATGTCAATCATCAAGGGGGAATTCACAGTCCCCTAGCAATAAAATACGTTTCTCTAATACTTTCTTGGGCGGAATCCAACTCTTGTATAATCACTGTGATTCATATACCAGGTGTAGACAATTGGGAAGCAGATTATCTCAGCCATCAGACTCTACATCCGGGGGAGTGGTCTCTCCATCCAGATGTATATCAGATTGTGCAGATGTGAGGGCTTCCAGACATAGATCTGATGGCCTCTCGCCTGAACAAGAACCTTCCCAGATACCTCTCAAGGTCCAGGGATCCTCAGGCGGAAATGATGGATGGTCTAGCAGTTCCTTGGTTTTACCAACCTGCTTATATTTTTCCGCCTCTGGTTCTTCGTCCGAGAGTGATCTCAAAGATCATAATAGAACAATCGTATGTGTTTCTGATAGCACCAGCATGGTCTCACAGGTTCTGGTATGCGGATCTTGACGAATGTCCAGTTGCCAACCTTGGTCACTTCCTCTAAGACCAGACCTGTCTCATGGCCCGTTTTTTCCAACCACATCTCAAATTTCTAAATTTGAAGGCATGGAAATTGAATGCTTAGTCCTTATTCATAGAGGTTTCTCTGACTCTGTGATGATTAACACTATGATACAGGCTTGCAAGCCTGTTTCAAGGAAAATATATCACAAGCTTTGGAAAACTTATATTTCATGGTATTCCACTCATGGTTATTCTTGGCATTCTTTTAGAATTCCTAGGATACTTCAGTTTCTTCAGGATGGTTTGGATAACGGTTTGTTTGCCAATACTTTGAAAGGACAAATCTCTGCTCTTTCTGTTTTATTTCACAGAAAGATTGCTAATCTTCCTGATGTTCACTGTTTCATACATACTTTGAGTCGTATCAAACCTGTTGTTAAATCTATCTCTCCTCCTTGGAATCTAAATTTGGTTTTGAAGACTTTGCAGGCTCCTCCTTTTGAGCCTATGTATTCTTAGGACATTAAACTACTTTCTTGGAAAGTGTTATTCCTCTTGGCTATCTCTTCTGCTAGAAGAGTTTCTGAATTGTCTGCTCTCTCTTGCAATTCTCCTTATCCGATTTTCCTTCAAGATAAAGCTGTTTTGTGGACTTTGTTTACATCTTCGCCTAAAGTTGTGAATTCTAACAACATTAATAGGGAAATTATTGTCCCTTCCTTGTGTCCTAATCCTAAGAATACTCTTGAAAGATCTTTACATTTTTTGGATGTGGTAAGAGCTTTGAAATATTATGTTCATGCTACTAAAGATTTCAGAAATACTTCTAGTCTATTTGCATTTTTTTCTGGTTCCAGAAAAGGTCAGAAAGCCTCTGCCATTTCTTTGGCATCTTGGTTGAAACTTCTGATTCACAAAGCTTATTTGGAGGCGGGGCAGTCTCCGCCTCAGAGAATAACATCTTATTCTATAAGATCAGTTGCCACATCTTGGGCTTTCAAGAATGAATTTCAGTTGATCAAATCTGCAAAGCAGCCACTTGGTCTTCTTTGCCTACCTTTACTAAATTTTATCATTTTGACGTTTTTTTTTCTTCGGAAGCAGTTTTTGGTAGAAAGGTTCTTTAGGCAGCTGTCTGTTTGATTCTAGTGCCCATGATTTAAGTTTTTTGAATTTTTAAGAAAACAATAATTTTTTGGGATTTAATTTCATAGCGGATATAGCTGTTTTTATTTTATCCCTCCCTCTATAGTTACTCGTGGACTTCCACATCTTGGGTATTATAGCCCATCAGTAACTAGCTCGTGGACTCTCACACGAGACCCACCCATTTTTGGAGGGTTATGATTTTTTTTTTTTTTTTAAAAAAACATTATTTATCTTGTTTCACCTTTTTCATGCTTTTACTCCTTATACACCTCACTAACTTGGCTATACGTTGAACTGAGGTATGAGTGAGGTGGGAGGTGTATTTATAGGCATTTGAGGTTTGGAAAACATTGCCCCCTCCTCGTAGGAATGTATATCTCATCAGTAACTAGCTTGTGGACTATTGCCACCATAAAAGAAATTAATTTATCAGGTAAGTTCTTACATAAATTATGTTTTTTCCTCTTTTTTTTTTTTGCAAGGTCAGTTTATGTCTTATTAGGTTTATGGGATGGTTATCTTCATGTTCCTATTCTTAAGGAACATCTTCAGTTTCTTAGGTTTGCTTTTCTGGACCAGCATTTCTAGTTTGTTGCTCTACACTTTGGTCTGGGTAATGCTCACAGAATATTTTCTAAGGTCCTTGGTACCCTTTTGTCTGCATTCATAATTCAGGATATTTCCTTTTCTGGATGATATTTTGGTACAAGCTTCATCTTTTCATTCTCTCACCAGCAGACTGTTGTTGTTTTTTCAACTACATGGTTGGAAAATATTTTTTTTCCTAAAGAGTTTTCTAATTCCTTAGGCTCCTAAAGTTGTTGTTTCTCGGGGTTCAGATGGATCCAGTTCCATGAGTCTTTCCTTGACAGATCTAAGAAGAATGAAGATAGTATCCAGCTTGATTAAATCTTAAGTTTCTTTCCCTCAGGTGCTTTTTGCATGGCCACCTCTTATCTCTGTTCATTTTGGCAGTTATTCACAGTTAGGTGTTACGCTCGGCTGAGCAGGTTCGGGGGTATGGAGCTTCTGAGAGTTGTTTGCAGCCTTAGGACTGTCTATAGTACTGAAAGGAGCCAAAGGTATGTGATTCATTATGGAACTACCTCTTTTAGGCATGGTTGAGTAACAGGCAAGTAAGCAAGTTTATTGTACTGAAACTGGAGACTGGAAAAATGGATTGCACCCTACAGTCTGTAAACTTCAGCTTGGTTTGACAAAAGGCTCAGGCTGGGTTGGAGGATGGCTGGGTTAAACTGCGAGCCCACGTTTGGGCTAGGAAGATGTGCCCACTCTACTGCCTAGAAAAGGAGATGTCCACTCTAGGGCCGAGACAGGAGATGCCCACTCTAAGGTCGAGACAGGAGATGCCCATTCTAGGGCCGAGACAGGAGATGCCCACTCTATGGCCGAGATAGGAGATGCCCACTATAGGGCCGAGACAGGAGATGCTCTTTCTAGGGCCGAGACAGGAGATGCTCTTTCTAGGGCCGAGACAGGAGATGCTCTTTCTAGGGCCGAGACAGGGGATGCCCACTCTAGGGCCGAGACAGGGGATGCCCACTCTAGGGCCGAGACAGGGGATGCCCACTCTAGGGCCGAGACAGGAGATGCTCTTTCTAGGGCCGAGACAGGGGATGCCCACTCTAGGGCCGAGACAGGGGATGCCCACTCTAGGGCCGAGACAGGGGATGCCCACTCTAGGGCCGAGACAGGGGATGCCCACTCTAGGGCCAAGACAGGAGATGCTCTTTCTAGGGCCGAGACAGGAGATGCTCTTTCTAGGGCCGAGACAGGAGATGCTCTTTCTAGGGCTGAGACAGGAGATGCCCTTTCTAGGGCCGAGGCAGGGGATGCCCACTCTAGAGCCAAGACAGGAGATGCCCACTCTAGGGCCGACACAGGGGGTGCCCACTCTAGGGCCGAGACAGGGGATGCCCACTCTAGGGCCGAGACAGAAGATGCCCTTTCTAGGGCCGAGACAGAAGATGCCCTTTCTAGGGCAGAGACAGAAGAGGCCCACTCTAGGACCGAGACAGGGGATGCCCACTCTAGGGCCAAGACAGGAGATGCCCACTCTAGGGCCAAGACAGGGGATGCCCACTCTAGGGCCGAGACAGGGGATGCCCACTCTAGGGCCGAGACAGGGGATGCTCTTTCTAGGGCCGAGACAGGAGATGCTCTTTCTAGGGCCGAGACAGGGGATGCCCACTCTAGGGCCGAGACAGGGGATGCCCACTCTAGGGCCGAGACAGGGGATGCCCACTCTAGGGCTGAGACAGGGGATGCTCTTTCTAGGGCCGAGACAGGAGATGCTCTTTCTAGGGCCGAGACAGGAGATGCTCTTTCTAGGGCCGAGACAGGAGATGCTCTTTCTAGGGCCGAGACAGGAGATGCCCTTTCTAGGGCCGAGGCAGGGGTTGCCCACTCTAGAGCCAAGACAGCAGATGCCCACTCTAGGGCCGACACAGGGGGTGCCCACTCTAGGGCCGAGACAGGGGATGCCCACTCTAGGGCCGAGACAGAAGATGCCCTTTCTAGGGCCGAGACAGAAGATGCCCTTTCTAGGGCAGAGACGGGGGATGCCCACTCTAGGATCGAGACAGGGGATGCCCACTCTAGGGCCGAGACAGGAGATGCCCACTCTAGCGCTGAGACAGGGGATGCCCACTCTAGCGCTGAGACAGGGGATGCCCACTCTAGGGCCGAGACAGGGGCAGGTGGATCCATCAAGCTATTCACTGCAGGTAACAGGTCTCCAAAAATTTCCACAGAATACAAAGCCCTCTGGTGGTGCAAGATCAGAGAAACAGGCTGTGAATCACGAGTCCCAGTTTCAATTCTGGGCACGACCCTGACATTTGTTCCCCAACTAGAAAGTAGAAGCTTCAAAAGATTCTTCACCTCATCGCTTAATGAGACAAGATCTTATCAAACAAGATAAACGTATTACCTAGATCAGGATGCCACCTGGGGTCACAGAGACACAATTCTGTACTTTAGTTCAGATAAGCTAGCAGAACCTCAGGAAGATAGTAACTAACTCTTATATGGTTATCAAATGTTAGATCACAAAGTCTCTTGAAGATTCTCAATACACATTCTTGTCTAGAAGAAACATATGTCAAAATTCACTTACAGGCATGTGATAATATTTTGACCTTAAAGTTCATTTTAAAGTATAAATCGTCTATAATTTGCAGAAATATTTAATATAGCAAGACTTCATAAAAGAATACCAACATATGAGATTACCTTTAGGAATATACCATATTGAATAAATGTCTGCTATATTAAATAAATAACTGTATTGATATTTAAGATGTTTAACAAATTATTTCAGGATGAATTGCAGTTCATCATTATAAACATCTGATAAACCAAGGAGGTTCCAAATATTACTGGTATATGCATGCCTATGTAATATGTGCCCTTAAATATCCAGTTACCCCAACTTTCTATACAACACCTAAGATACACAAGCATAAAATCCCCACACCAGGGCAACCAGTAGTTCTGGGGATGGGGGGACTCACTGGGGGAGTTACTAAATATTTGGACTGGTGCCTAAGACCATACCTCACTTCTCTACCCTCCTACGTCAAGGATACTGCTGAGGTTCTGAGAAAATTGGATGACATAGTACTTACTCCAGAGACAATTCTAGTATCCATTTGAGACTATTCTTAAACAGAGAGGCCAGAAATTTGATGGCCATACTGATTTTGTTCTTGATCTATTACACTTTGTCCTTAACAGGAATTATTTTAAATTTGATGACAAATATTATAGGCAAACAATGGTCACAGCAATGGGTGCATGTTGTGCACCTACTTACGCATGTCTCTATCTCGGTATATGGGAAAATTATAACATTTTGGATGCTGCATATCAGATGACTTATACAAATTTGTGCAGCAACTAAACTGTAATGATTGGAACCTTAAATTTACTTTTGAGTGGAGCTATGAATCATTTTCATTTAGTGACAGAGACATTTAGAAAGAGCACCTCAGCTAATACTTTACTAGATGCATCGAGTCATCACCCCCCACACCAAATCAATGCTATACCAATTGGTCAATATTTGCAACAAAAAAGAAACTGTTCTCAGGAATTGACATATAAACTTTATGCAGATGATTTGAGGGAGAGATTTCTTTCATGTAATTGGCAAGAGTCCATGAGCTAGTGACGTATGGGATATACAATCCTACCAGGAGGGGCAAAGTTTCCCAAACCTCAAAATGCCTATAAATACACCACACCCACACCCACAATTCAGTTTTACAAACTTTGCCTCCTATGGAGGTGGTGAAGTAAGTTTGTGCTAAGATTTCTACGTTGATATGCGCTTCTCAGCATTGTTGAAGCCCGATTCCTCTCAGAGTATAGCGAATGTCAGAGGGACGTGAAGGGAGTATCACTTATTGAATACAATGATTTCCCTAACGGGGGTCTATTTCATAGTTTCTCTGTTATCGCTCGTAGAGATTCATCTCCTACTTCCCTTTTCAGATCGACGATATACTCTCAATTTACCATTACCTTTACTGATAACTGTTTCAGTACTGGTTTGGCTATCTGCTATATGTGGATGGGTGTCTTTGGGTAAGTATGTTTTTATTTCTTAAGACACCTCAGCTATGGTTTGGCACTTTATGCATTTATATAAAGTTCTAAATATATGTATTGTACTTATATTTGCCATGAGTCATGTTCATGTATTTCCTTCTGCAGACTGTCAGTTTCATATTTAGGAAATATAAACATCTTTTAAAGAAAATTTTTTCTTACCTGGGGTTTAGTCTTTTTTCAATTGACTACTTCTTGCAAATTGCGGGCCAGCGGGTGCGTCAAATGCTAAACATTATTGCGTCATTCTTTGCGCGGAAATATTTTTGGCTTGGAAAAATACACCTATGACGCAACTTCGTCATTTCCGGGGTCATACTTGACGCCGAGACCTTTTCACACGGTTGCGTCATTAGTGACGCAAGTGTGTCATTTCCGGTTATTTTTTCATCATTTCAATACCCCATTGATGTTTGCCTCTTGCTTTTTTCTCTATCAGAGGCCTATGCTATTTGCATTTTTTCCCATTCCTGAAACTGTCATATAAGGAAATAGATCATTTTGCTTTATATGTTGTTTTTTCTCTTACATTTTGCAAGATGTCTCAATCTGATCCTGCCTCAGAAGTTTCTGCTGGAACATTGCTGCCTGACATCAGTTCTACCAAAGCTAAGTGCATTTGTTGTAAAATTGTTGAAATTATTTCGCCGAATGTCATTTGTTATAGTTGTCATGATAAACTTTTACATGCAGATAGTGTATCCATCAGTAATAGTACATTGCCAGTTGCAGTTCCTTCAACTTTTAATGTGCATGATATACCTGTAAATTTTAAAGAATTTGTTTCTGATTCTATCTTGAAGGCTTTGTCTGCATTTCCACCTTCTAATAAGCGTAAAAGGTCTTTTAAAACTTCTCATTTAGTTGATGAAATTTCAAATGACCAACAACATAATAATTTATCCTCTTCTGATGAGGATCTATCTGATACAGAAGATCCTTCCTCAGACATTGACACTGACAAATCTACTTATTTATTTTAAATAGAGTATATGCATTCTTTATTAAAAGAAGTGTTAATTGCTTTGGATATTGAGGTAACCAGTCCTCATGACGTTCAGTCTAATAAACGTTTAAATGCTGTTTTTAAACCTCCTGTGGTTTCTCCAGGGGTTTTTCCTATTCCTGAGGCTATTTCTGATATGATTTCTAAGGAATGGAATAAGCCAGGTACTTCTTTTATTCCTTCTTCAAGGTTTAAAAAATTGTATCGTTTACCAGCAAAATCTAGAGTTTTGGGAAAAAATCCCCAAAGTTGATGGGGCTATTTCTACTCTTGCTAAACGTACCACTATTCCTATGGAAGATAGTACTTCCTTTAAGGATCCTTTAGATAGGAAGCTTGAATCTTATCTAAGGAAGGCCTATTTATATTCAGGTCATCTTCTTAGACCTGCAATTTCTTTGACTGATGTTGCGGCTGCATCAACTTTCTGGTTGGAGAATTTAGCTCAACAGGAATTGGATTCTGACTTATCTAGCATCATTCGCTTACTGCAATATGCTAATCATTTTATTTGTGATGCCATTTTTGATATTATCAAGATTGATGTTAGATCCATGTCTTTAGCTGAGAAGAAGAGCTTTGTGGCTTAAATCTTGGAATGCGGATATGACATCTAAATCTAGATTACTATCTCTTTCTTTCCAATGTAATAATTTATTTGGTTCTCAGTTGGATTCTATTATTTCAACTGTCACTGGGGGAAAGGGAGTTTTTCTGCCTCAGGATAAAAAACCTAAGGGTAAATCTAAGGCTTCTAACCGTTTTTGTTCCTTTCGTCAGAATAAGGAACAAAAACTCAATCCTCCCCCCAAGGAATCTGCTTCCAATTGGAAGCCTTCCTCAAATTGGAATAAATCCAAGCCATTTAGGAAACCAAAGTCAGCCCCTAAGTCCGCATGAAGGTGCGGCCCTCATTCCAGCTCAGCTGGTAGGGGGCAGATTAAGGTTTTTCAAGGATATTTGGATAAAATCTGTCCAAAATCAATGGATTCAGAGCATTGTCTCTCAAGGGTATTGAATAGGATTCAGAGTAAGACCTCCTGTGAGAAGATTTTTTTCTCTCACGTATCCCAGCAATTCCAGTAAAAGCTCAGGCTTTCCTGAAGTGTGTTTCAGACCTGGAGTCTTCAGGGATAATCATGCCAGTTCCTCTTCAGGAACAAGGTTTGGGGTTTTATTCAAATCTATTCATTGTCCCAAAAAAGGAAAATTTATTCAGACCAGTTCTGGATCTGAAAATTTTGAATCGTTATGTAAGAGTACCAACTTTCAAGATGGTGACTATAAGGACTATTCTGCCTTTTGTTCAGCAAGGACATTATATGTCCACAATAGACTTGCAGGATGCATACCTTCATATTCCGATTCATCCAGAACATTATCAGTTTCTGAGATTCTCTTTTCTAAACAAGCATTATCAATTTGTTGCCCTTCCATTTGGCCTAGCAACAGCTCCAAGAATCTTCTCAAAGGTTCTGGGTGCCCTACTCTCTGTAATCAGATAACAGAGTATTGCGGTGTTTCCTTATTTGGATGATATCTTGGTACTAGCTCAGTCTTTACGTACTGCATAATCTCACACAAATCAACTAGTGTTGTTTCTTCGGAAACATGGTTGGAGGATCAATTTACCAAAAAGTTTCTTGATTCCTCAGACAAGGGTCTCCTTTTTAGGCTTCCAGATAGATTCAGTGTCCATGACTCTGTCTCTAACAGACAAGAGACGTTTAAAATTGGTTGCAGCCTGCCGGCACCTTCAGTCTCAGTCATTCCCTTCAGTGGCTATGTGCATGGAAGTTTTAGGTCTCATGACTGCAGCATCGGACGCAATCCCCTTTGCTCGTTTTCACATGAGACCTTTACAGCTTTGTATGCTGAACCAATGGTGCAGGGATTATACAAAGATATCACAATTAATATCCTTAAATCCCAATGTACGACACTCTCTGACATGGTGGATAGATCACCATCGTTTAGTTCAAGGGGCTTCTTTTGTTCGGCCAACCTGGACTGTGATCACAACAGATGCGAGTCTTTCAGGCTGGGGAGCTGTTTGGGGATCTCTGACAGCACAAGGGGTTTGGAAATCCCAAGACGCGAGATTACCAATAAATATTTTAGAACTCCGTGCAATTCTCAGAGCTCTTCAGTTTTGGCCTCTGTTAAACAGAGAACCGTTCATTTGTTTTCAGACAGACAATATCACAACAGTGGCATATGTCAATCATCAGGGTGGGACTCGCAGTCCCCAAGCTATGAAAGAAGTATCTCGGATACTTGCTTGGGCGGAATCCAGCTCCTGTCTAATCTCTGCGGTGCATATCCCAGGTGTAGACAATTGGGAGGCGGATTATCTCAGCTGCCAGACTTTACATCCAGGGGAGTGGTCTCTCCATCCAGATGTATTTTCTCAGATTGTTCAGATGTGGGGTCTTCCAGAGATAGATCTCTTGGCCTCTCATCTAAACAAGAAACTTCCCAGATACCTGTCCAGGTCCAGGGATGTTCAGGCAGAAGCAGTGGATGCGCTGACACTTCCTTGGTGTTATCATCGTGCTTACATTTTCACGCCTCTAGTTCTCCTTCCAAGAGTGATCTCCAAAATCATCATGGAACAATCATTTGTGCTGCTGGTGGCTCCAGCATGGCCACACAGGTTTTGGTATGCGGATCTGGTTCGGATGTCCAGTTGCCTGCCTTGGCCACTTCCGTTACGGCCAGACCTACTATCTCAAGGTCTGTTTTTCCATCAGGATCTCAAATCATTCAATTTGAAGGTATGGAAATTGAACGCTTAGTACTAAGTCATAGAGGTTTCTCTGACTCAGTGATTAATACTATGTTACAAGCTCGTAAATCTGTCTCTAGAAAAATTTATTATAGAGTTTGGAAGACTTACATTTCATGGTGTTCTTCTCATAAATTCTCCTGGCATTCTTTTAGAATTCCTAGAATTTTACAGTTTCTTCAGGATGGTTTGGATAAGGGTTTTTCTGCAAGTTCCTTGAAAGGACAAATCTCTGCTCTTTCTGTTTTATTTCACAGAAAGATTGCTATACTTCCTGATATACACTGTTTTGTAAAGGCTTTAGTTCGTAATAAGCCTGTTATTAAATCAATTTCTTCTCCTTGGAGTCTTAATTTGGTTCTGGAATCTTTACAGGCTTCTCCATTTGAACCTATGCATTCTTTGGACATTAAACTACTTTCTTGAAAAGTGTTGTTCCTTTTGGCCATCTCTTCTGCTAGAAGAGTTTCTGAGCTATCTGCTCTTTCTTGTGAGTCTCCTTTTCTGATTTTTCATCAGGATAAGGCAGTTTTGCGGACTTCTTTTCAATTTTTACCTAAGGTTGTGAATTCTAACAACATTAGTAGAGAAATTGTTGTCCCTTCCTTGTGTCCTAATCCTAAGAATTCTTTGGAAAGATCCTAACATTCTTTGGATGTGGTAAGAGCTTTGAAATATTATGTGGAAGCTACTAAAGATTTCAGGAAGACTTCCAGTCTATTTGTTTTATTTTCTGGTCCTAGGAAAGGTCAGAAGGCTTCTGCTATGTCCTTGGCTTCTTGGTTGAAACTTTTGATTCATCAAGCTTATTTGGAGTCGGGTCAGGCCCCACCTCAGAGAATTATAGCTCATTCTATTAGATCAGTCTCCACTTCGTGGGCTTTTAAGAATGAAGCTTCAGTTGATCAGATTTGCAAAGCGGCAACTTGGTCCTCTTTGCATACATTTACTAAATTCTACCGATTTGATGTATTTGCTTCTTCGGAAGCAGTTTTTGGTAGAAAAGTTCTTCAGGCAGCTGTTTCAGTTTGATTCTTCTGCTTTTGATTTCAATTTTTTTCTTTCAATTATGAAAATAAACTTATTTTTTGGGTTGTGGATTAATTTTTTCTGCGGAAAATGGCTGTTTTTATTTTATTCCCTCTCTAGTCACTCTTGAGTGGAGATCCACACCTTGGGTATTGCTATCCCATACGTCACTAGCTCATGGCCAATTACATGAAAGAAAACATAATTTATGTAATAACTTACCTGATAAATTAATTTCTTTCATATTGGCAAGAGTCCATGAGGCCCACCCTTTTTATGGTGGTTATGATTTTTTGTATAAAGCACAATTATTTCCAAATTTCCTTTGTTGATACTTTCTACTCCTTTCTTTATCACCCCACGGCTTGGCTATTCTTTAAACTGAATTGTGGGTGCGGTGAGGGGTGTATTTATAGGCATTTTGAGGTTTGGGAAACTTTGCCCCTCCTGGTAGGATTGTATATCCCATACGTCACTAGCTCATGGACTCTTGACAATATGAAAGAAATGAATTTATCAGGTAAGTTCTTACATAAATTATGTTTTTTAGCCAGAGGTTATTCAAAAAAAAAGTAATTAAAAAGGGTTATTAAAGAGCTAGTGATATTACACAGGAAATATTACTGTATGAATCGATTGATAAACAATCAAGCTCAGAAGTGTGTTTTTTTAAGTACCTATAATTCAGAAGAATTGAGAAAAGTATTGAAAAGACATTGGAATGTCCTTACCACAGACACAGATTTACATAAAATAGTAGGAGATTACCTACTAATGACAGCTAGACGTGCCCCTTCCCTTAAGGATAAATTGGTACATAGTCACTATAAAGGCAAGACAGATTGGCTAGGCAAACACCAAAAGAAGGATGGTTGCCACAGATGTGGCAAATGTAAAATGTGTAAACATCTAACAATAGGGCAATACATGATTGACACAATAGGACATTCACACAGATTTAAGGGCCATATTACATGCCGGAGTGAGGGTGTGGTATATGTAGCCTACTCTTCTTGCCCCCGGCTCTATGTGGACAAAACATATAGAGAATTCAAGGAGCGAATGAAGGAGCACAGAAGAGATATCCTTAATGAAAAAATTAAGTATAGTGGGGTAGAGAGACATTTTTATGAGGTTCACCAAAGTAGCACACAAGATTTAAAATGTATGGTCCTTGAACTTGTAGATATCAAAGAAAGAGGAGGTGATTGGGACAATTTACTCCTCAAATCTGAATGCAAGTGGATTTACAATCTTAATTCACTTCAGCCTAATGGGTTAAATGAAGAATTAAACTATGCCCCTTTCCTTACAAATTGATAATAATGTTTAGAAATAGGTCTATTTAGGCACCTTCATATGTACTCTGAGGTGGCTAGAAATGTCTATGGATTGATATCATATGTATATAGTATATTTTCCCTCTATTTATGTAAGTCTGTTTTATTAGTGTATCTGAACCTAACCTGTAAGCGTTAATATAATGCAAGGTATTATAACATATTGATTATATATGTAATGGTCATGATGCTATTTAATTTAGGACTTGACTAGAGCTTTAGTTTTTGAAAATGTATATACTCTATTAGAGTGATTATTAGTCACTGATCAAGGATGATGTTTAGTAACATACTTGTAATACTGTAGCAAAATGTTTATGAATTACAAAAAAACCTTTTTGTTTCAATTTGCAATGAAGTAATTAACGATCAGAGCTATCTCAGACACCGTAGATGGAATGTTCATGCGATTATGTTTATCCGGGTTGCCATGGTAACCAGCGGCAGTTCCGTGCACATGATTCCTCTGAGGTGGGAGAGAAAGACCTGAGAGAATATGCCCCAATTAGCCATCGGTCACACATTTGGACTAGGTATATGCAGTAACAACTGATGTGTGCTTAATTCGTTAAGTTGATTTTACTTTTTGTATGTTTTCACATGTATCACTTACGATGTTAGTAATGAAAAAGCATAGGTTGATTCACTGTTTGAAGCGGCTTATTAGCATTAAGATAAGATTGATGCTAAAGGCTAGATCACATTTGAATATTTGAAAATGTAATATGTTGAAATCAGATAATATATTATTTTGACATTCTCACACCTGTAGTGCTTAGATACATAGTACTTCTGGTTTTTCACAAAATCCCTAAGGTTGATGGGGCTATCTCTACTCTTGCTAAACGTACTACTATTCCTACGGCAGATAGTACTTCCTTTAAGGATCCTTTAGATAGGAAAATTGAATTCTTTCTAAGAAAAGCTTACTTATGTTCAGGTAATCTTCTTAGACCTGCTATATCTTTAGCGGATGTTGCTGCAGCTTCAACTTTTTGGTTAGAAGCTTTAGCGCATTGTTAATCTTCTTCAACATGCTAATAACTTTATTTGTGATGCCATCTTTGATATCATTAGGGTTGATGTCAGGTATATGTCTCTAGCCATTTTAGCTAGAAGAGCTTTATGGCTTAAAACTTGGAATGCGGATATGTCTTCTAAGTCAACTTTGCTTTCCCTTTCTTTCCAGGGTAATAAATTATTTGGTTCACAGTTGGATTCTATTATCTCAACTGTTACTGGAGGGAAAGGAACTTTTTTACCACAGGATAAAAAATCTTAAGGTAAATTTAGGTCTAATAATCGTTTTCGTTCCTTTCGTCACAATAAGGAACAAAAGCCTGATCCTTCACCCACAGGAGCGGTATCAGTTTGGAAACCATCTCCAGTCTAGAATAAATCCAAGCCTTTTAGAAAACCAAAGCCAGCTCCAAAGTCCACATGAAGGTGCGGCCCTCATTCCAGCCCAGCTGGTAGGGGGCAGATTACGATTTTTCAAAGAAATTTGGATCAATTCAATTCACAATCTTTGGATTCAGAACATTGTTTCAGAAGGGTACAGAATTGGCTTCAAGATAAGGCCTCCTGCAAAAAGATTTTTTCTTTCCCGTGTCCCAGTAAATCCAGCGAAGGCTCAAGCATTTCTGAAAAGTGTTTCAGATCTAGAGTTGGATGGAGTAATTATGCCAGTTCCAGTTCTGGAACAGGGACTGGGGTTTTATTCAAATCTCTTCATTGTACCAAAGAAGGAGAATTCCTTCAGACCAGTTCTGGATTTAAAAATATTGAATCGTTATGTAAAGATACCAACATTCAAAATGGTAACTATAAGGACTATCCTGCCTTTTGTTCAGCAAGGGCAGTATATGTCCACAATAGATTTACAGGATGCATATCTGCATATTCCGATTCATTCAGAACACTTTCAGTTTCTGAGATTCTCTTTCCTAGACAAGCATTACCAGTTTGTGGCTCTGCCATTTGGCCTAGCAACAGCTCCAAGGATTTTTACAAAGGTTCTCGGTGCCCTTCTGTCTGTAATCAGAGAACAGGGTATTGTGGTATTTCCTTATTTGGACGATATCTTGGTACTTGCTCAGTCTTCACATTTAGCAGAATCTCATACGAATCGACTTGTATTGTTTCTTCGAGATCATGGTTGGAGGATCAATTTACCGAAAAGTTCATTGATTCCTCAGACAAGGGTAACCTTTTTAGGTTTCCAGATAGATTCAGTGTCCATGACTCTGTCTCTGACAGACAAGAGACGTCTAAAATTGATTTCAGCTTGTCGAAACCTTCAGTCTCAATTATTCCCTTCGGTACCCTTATGCATGGACATTCTAGGTCTTATGACTGCTGCATCAGACGCGATCCCCTTTGCTCGTTTTCACATGCGACCTCTTCAGCTCTGTATGCTGAACCAGTGGTGCAGGGATTACACAAAGATATCTCAAATGATATCTTTAAAACCGATTGTACGACACTCTCTGACGTGGTGGACAGATCACCATCGTTTAGTTCAGGGGGCTTCTTTTGTTCTTCCGACCTGGACTGTAATTTCAACAGATGCAAGTCTGACAGGTTGGGGAGCTGTATGGGGGTTTCTGACAGCACAAGGGGTTTGGGAATCTCAGGAGGTGAGATTACCAATCAATATTTTGGAACTCCGTGCAATTTTCAGAGCTCTTCAGTCATGGCATCTTCTAAAGAGAGAATCGTTCATTTGTTTTCAGACAGACAATGTCACAACTGTGGCATATATCAATCATCAAGGAGGGACTCACAGTCCTCTGGCTATGAAAGAAGTATCTTGAATACTGGTTTGGGCGGAATCCAGCTCCTGTCTAGTTTCTGCGGTTCATATCCCAGGTATAGACAATTGGGAAGCGGATTATCTCAGTCTCCAAACGTTACATCCGGGCGAATGGTCTCTTCACCCAGAGGTATTTCTTCAGATTGTTCAAATGTGGGGACTTCCAGAAATAGATCTGATGGCTTCTCATCTAAACAAGAAGCTTCCCAGGTATCTGTCCAGATCCAGGGATCCTCAGGCGGAAGCAGTGGATGCATTGTCACTTCCTTGGAAGTATCATCCTGCCTATATCTTTCCGCCTCTAGTTCTTCTTCCAAGAGTAATCTCCAAGATTCTGAAGGAATGCTCGTTTGTTCTGCTGGTGGCTCCAGCATGGCCTCACAGGTTTTGGTATGCGGATCTTGTCCGGATGGCCTCTTGCCAACCGTGGACTCTTCCTTTAAGACCAGACCTTTTGTCACAAGGTCCTTTTTTCCATCAGGATCTCAAATCCTTAAATTTGAAGGTATGGAGATTGAACGCTTGATTCTTAGTCAAAGAGGTTTCTCTGACTCTGTGATTAATACTATGTTACAGGCTCGTAAATCTGTATCTAGGAAGATATATTATCGAGTTTGGAAGACTTACATTTCTTGGTGTCTTTCTCATCATTTTTCCTGGCATTCTTTTAGAATTCCGAGAATTTTACAGTTTCTTCAGGATGGTTTGGATAAAGGTTTGTCTGCAAGTTCCTTGAAAGGACAAATCTCTGCTCTTTCTGTTCTTTTTCACAGAAAGATTGCTAATCTTCCTGATATTCATTGTTTTGTACAAGCTTTGGTTCGTATAAAACCTGTTATTAAATCAATTTCTCCTCCTTGGAGTTTTAATTTGGTTCTGGGGGCTCTTCAAGCTCCTCCGTTTGAACCTATGCATTCACTGGAAATTAAATTACTTTCTTAGAAAGTTTTGTTTCTTTTGGCCATCTCTTCTGCTAGAAGAGTTTCTGAATTATCTGCTCTTTCTTGTGAGTCTCCTTTTCTGATTTTTCATCAGGATAAGGCGGTGTTGCGAACTTCTTTTAAATTTTTACCTAAGGTTGTGAATTCTAACAACATTAGTAGAGAAATTGTGGTTCCTTCATTGTGTCCTAATCCT
Source organism: Bombina bombina (assembly GCF_027579735.1). NCBI lineage: Eukaryota > Metazoa > Chordata > Amphibia > Anura > Bombinatoridae > Bombina > Bombina bombina. The sequence continues at coordinate 731,607,613 of NC_069500.1, read as the reverse complement.
ATGAATTCTAAGGAGAGATCATTGCATTCTTTGGATGTAGTTAGAGCTTTGAAATATTATGTTGAAGCTACTAAGAATTTCCGAAATACTTCTAGTCTATTTGTTATCTTTTCCAGTTCTAGGAAAGGTCAGAAGGCCTCTGCCATTTCTTTGGCATCTTGGTTGAAATCTTTAATTCATCATGCTTATGTCGAGTCGGGTAAAACTCCGCCTCAAAGGATTACAGCTCATTCTACTAGGTCAGTTTCTACTTCCTGGGCGTTTAGGAATGAAGCTTCGGTTGATCAGATTTGCAAAGCAGCAACTTGGTCTTCTTTGCATACTTTTACTAAATTCTACCATTTTGATGTGTTTTCTTCTTCTGAAGCAGTTTTTGGTAGAAAAGTACTTCAGGCAGCTGTTTCAGTTTGAGTCTTCTGCTTATCATTTCAGTTTTTTTCATTATAAGATTTAAACTTTATTTTGGGTGTGGATTATTTTCAGCGGAATTGGCTGTCTTTATTTTATCCCTCCCTCTCTAGTGACTCTTGCGTGGAAGATCCACATCTTGGGTAGTCATTATCCCATACGTCACTAGCTCATGGACTCTTGCTAATTACATGAAAGAAAACATAATTTATGTAAGAACTTACCTGATAAATTAATTTCTTTCATATTAGCAAGAGTCCATGAGGCCCACCCTTTTTGTGGTGGTTATGATTTTTTTGTATAAAGCACAATTATTCCAATTCCTTATTTTTTATGCTTTCGCACTTTTTTCTTATCACCCCACTTCTTGGCTATGCGTTAAACTGATTTGTGGGTGTGGTGAGGGGTGTATTTATAGGCATTTTGAGGTTTGGGAAACTTTGCCCCTCCTGGTAGGAATGTATATCCCATACGTCACTAGCTCATGGACTCTTGCTAATATGAAAGAAATGAATTTATCAGGTAAGTTCTTACATAAATTATGTTTTTTATCGCTGTAGTTTAATAAACTGATATTTAAAGAGGTACTTTATAGTTGCAACACTAGCATTAAATAGACCAGTGTATTTCATATATTAAGTATACTACTGCTAAGTCAATTATTATTATTAAGAAAAGTGTCGGGCATTAATATTTATAAATTTGATTGAGTTACTGTGATATTTTTTAAAATTGCATTTATTATTGTGGTTAAATCTCTGGTAAATTATTTGAAGTATTATAAGACTATTTTTGGCCAAATAGTTAAATTATATTTTTCTGGAAGTTCTATGAGATTTTTTGAGATTTGGTAAGATTTGTGTTGAAAGATTTGGTTAAATTGTTAAATAAGCATTGTTAAGTTAGTAGTCCATATTTTGGTATTGGAGTAAGTGTTGCTGGTTAAATACAAATTGTTCTGGTAAATTTCATGTTGGGTATTTGTTAAGTGATTCATTTTGAGTTAAGGTTAATTTATAGAAATATTTAATCCATTCATGGGATAATAGACAATTTCTTTCATGTAATTAGCAAGAGTCCATGAGCTAGTGACGTATGGGATATACATTCCTACCAGGAGGGGCAAAGTTTCCGAAACCTCAAAATGCCTATAAATACACCCCTCACCACACCCACAAATCAGTTTTACAAACTTTGCCTCCCATGGAGGTGGTGAAGTAAGTTTGTGCTAGATTCTACGTTGATATGCGCTCTGCAACAGGTTGGAGCCCGGTTTTCCTCTCAGCGTGCAGTGAATGTCAGAGGGATGTGAAGAGAGTATTGCCTATTTGAATTCAATGATCTCCTTCTACGGGGTCTATTTCATATGTTGGAAAAAATACTAAAGAATGGTAATAGAGTGCGCCAAATATATCTAAAAGAAAAATTAAAAACTTGATAAAAAACTGTGTCTGAGATAAGGGTTAGAGGGATGTGATCATATGGGGGCAAACAAATCGAAGGAAGTGAGGTGAAACCAAGTGTGAAGCAAATACCTTTGAAATGACGTTTGTCAGCTACTAGTGTAGAGTGTACTATAAAATATATAAAAAATAAATGAATCTGTGAAATACCAATTTTTGGTATAACTATAAAATATCACATAAATGTCATTGACAATAAATACAAATGATAAAGCAATATAATGACAAATTGGTGAAAAACATGGTGACAAATGATAAAGCAATAACGATAAATTAGTGAAAAAAATAATAATAAAATGCAACAATGATAATAAAAATAAAAGAAAAAAGAGCTTATCGTTTAAATGAGTCCCAATTGGGTGCTGTGGAATAAAATGACTTATGCCGTCAAAGTCTCTGTGAATAAAATGAAAAGTTCTTGTCACAGTGTGGGTGTTCAATGTGCAGCAGGCAGCTGGTCTTTGATGGTGTCTGATCAGAACAAATCTAAAGATGGAACAAGAAAAGACAGCGCCTCATAGTGCAAATAAATTTCAAAAGAAGAAGGGGTGTGCAATCACATCAGAGAACATCAATTGTAGATATACTCACAAGAGCATTGGCACCCTTAAAGAAGAAGGTGCAAATGTGCAGGCTGACGTTTATTCAGCAGTCAGTACGCTGTATAATGGAAAACCAGGTCCCCACCGATGCAGCCGTGGACTCTCATCCGCAGTCTGAGGCAGAATTCTCTGGAGCCGTGCTGTGTGGGAGAAAACAGGCAAATCTCCCCTGCGTGTGAAACAATCTGCACCCGGGTCGGTGTTTAAAATGGACAATTCACAATGGAAATGATCTGTCAGTGACAGAATGGCTTGGCATGTGAATGAAAAAGCCGCAACAAGTCAGGCGCTTGCTCCTAATAAGCTAAAGGAACAGAGATGTCACAATAGCCCACCCTATTTCATGTTCTCTGTGTAGAGATTCATCTCTTCCCTCCCTTTTCAGATCGACGATATACTCTTATATATACCATTACCTCTACTGATTCTCGTTTCAGTACTGGTTTGGCTTTCTACTACATGTAGATGAGTGTCCTGGGGTAAGTAAGTCTTATTTTCTGTGACACTCTAAGCTATGGTTGGGCACTTTTATATAAAGTTCTAAATATATGTGTTTAAACATTTATTTGCCTTGATTCAGGATGTTCAACGTTCCTTTTTTCAGACAGTCAGTTTCATATTTGGGATAATGCATATGAATTAATCAATTTTTTCTTACCTTAAAATTTGACTTTTTTCCTGTGGGCTGTTAGGCTCGCGGGGGCTGAAAATGCTTCATTTTATTGCGTCATTCTTGGCGCGGACTTTCTTGGCGCAAAAATTTTCTTGTCATTTCCGGTGTCATACGTGTCGCCGGAAGTTGCGTCATTTTTTGACATTTTTTTGCGTCAAAAAATGACGGCGTTACCGGATGTGGCGCCATTTTTGGCGCCAAAAGCTTTTAGGCGCCAAATAATGTGGGCGGCTTTTTTGGCGCTAAAAAATTAAAGCGTCATTGTTGTCTCCACAATATTTAAGTCTCATTATTTATTGCTTCTGGTTGCTAGAAGCTTGTTCATTGGCATTTTTTTCCCATTCCTGAAACTGGCATTTAAGGAATTTGTTCAATTTTGCTTTATATGTTGTTTTTTTCTATTACATATTGCAAGATGTCTCAGATTGACCCTGAATCAGAAGCCACTTCTGGAAAAACGCTTAACTGAGTTTCAGTTCTACCAAAGCTAAGTTCATTTATTTTAAATGTTATAATAAATGTTTATCCTTAGCTATGGTTTGTAATAAGTTATTATGATATACTTTTGCATGCAGAATCCATTAGTATTTATGCTTTATATATTTCCATTCTTACATCTTATGTACAAGAAATATTTAGAAGATTTATAAGAAATTTTTTTCTGATTCTATTTTAAAGGCTTTGTCTGACTTCGTGCCTTCTAATAAAATTTTTAGGTCTTTTTCACTTCTTTTTTAATTATTGAAGTTTCAAATGACCAACAATATACTGATTTATCCTTCTCTGATGATGTTTTTTCTCTTTCAGAAATTTTCTTCATCAGATATTGACACTAACAAATCTACTTTTTTATTATTTTTTTTATTAAAGTACATTTGTTCTTTGTTGAAAGGGTGTTGATTATTTTGGATATTAAGGTAACTAGTTCTTTAAGACTAGCTGACACTATTTCAGCCTATTTATTCTTCTGTGTTTTCAGAGGTTTTCTTTCCAATTCCCCATACTAGGGAATGGAATAGGCTGAGAATTTTCTTTTATTCCTTCTTCAAATGTTTTAAACTATATTCTTTGCCAGCAGTTAAATTCAATTTGGAGGGTTCTCCAATTTATTGGGGCTATCTCTACTTCTACTAATTATGCTATTGTTTCTATAGCAAAATAGTATTTATTTTCCTTTAGATAGTTGTATCTTATTTATGGAAAATTATTTAGTTTCAGGTACTTTTCTTGGTCCTGTGATTTATTTGGATATTGCAATTGCTTCATTTTTTCTGTTTACTTTAAGATCAAGTATCAGATTATGATTTATTTTAGCATTGTTAAAGGGACAACATTTACTAGACTAGGTGCTGTTGCATTTGTCTTGTTGTTTTGCATTTATTGATTATGCAAGTCCACTGTTTTGACTGGTCCTTTTAACTGGACTATCATGCTAATATTTTCATTTGTGTCTTCATTTTATTGAATATTTTCGCAAATGAGGGTTAATCTATGTCTTTAGCTATTTTAGCTAGAAGAATTTTGTGATTTAAAAAAAAAATAAATCCATATTTCTTTTGTTTTAAGATAATCAATTATTTGTTTTATAATTGGATTCAATTCTTAACTGTTACTCTGGGCTTCAAGATTGAGTTCTAAGACTAAAACTTTAAGCTTATACTAGTTTGGTTGTTCTTATTAAGGAACGAATTCCTGAGTTCTTTCCCAAGTAACATGTTTATAATTGGAGTTCGAAATCAGCTCCCTAATATTGTGATGTACGTGCCGTATTCCAGCTTGGCTGGTAAGAGGAAGGTTAAGACTTCTTTGAAATTTATTTGGTTCTATTTTGTTCAAATTTCTTTGATTTTATTCCAGTAAGGCTAACACTTTCTTAAGTGTGTTCTGTCCTATATATTTTGGGTACTGTTGAAGCATGGCTGGGCACCCATGGGGTTCAAGCGCTGCTCAGACCTGGAATCTTCTGGGGTATTTCTTCCAGTTCCTTTTTTAGGAACCGGGTTTTGGAGTTTTATTCAAACTATTTCGCCTTTTTATGGTCATTGATAGCATTATTTGTTTTCATTAGATACAATAAATGCATATTTTCATTTTTCTGTTTTCTTTCAGATTATTTTCTGAGGATGCGGAATCTCATATGATTCACTTGCTCTTCAGGACATAGTTAGAGGATCTTTTTTTCAAAAGCTCTTGATTCCTCACACAAGGGTCACCTTTTTTAGGTTTCCAGATAGTTTGTGTCACTGTCTTTGTCTCTATCAGACAAGGGATCATTTTATTGGGTTCCGTCTGTCGGTACCTTTAGTCTCCTTCAGTTGCTATATATGCATAGAAGTTTTAGGTCTTATGGCCACAGCATTGGATTCAATTCCCTTTGCTCATTTTCAATAGAAAGAACCTTTCCAGTCTTTTATGAGTGTTGTTTCTTCAAGAACATGGTTGGAGGATCAATTTACCAAAAAGTTTGTTGATTCCTCAGACAAGGGTAACCTTTTTAGGTTTCCAGATAGATGTCCATGACTCTGTCTCTGACGGACAAGAGACGTCTGAAATTGGTTTCAGCTTGTCGAAACCTTCAGTCTCAATCTTTCCTTTCGGTAGCCTTATGCATGGAAATTCTAGGTCTTCTGACTGCTGCATTGGACGCGATCCCCTTTGCTCGTTTTCACATGCGACCTCTTCAGCTCTGTATGCTGAACCAGTGGTGCAGGGATTATTCAAAGATATCTAAATTAATATCTTTAAAACCGATTGTTCGACACTCTCTGACGTGGTGAACAGACCACCATCGTTTAGTTCAGGGGGCTTCTTTTGTTCTTCCAACCTAGACTGTGATCTCAACAGATGCAAGTCTGACAGGTTGGGGAGCTGTATGGGGGTTTCTGACAGCACAAGGGGTTTGGGAATCTCAGGAGGCGAGATTACCAATCAACATTTTGGAACTCCTTCAGTCTTGGCCTCTTCTAAAGAGAGAGTCGTTCATTTGTTTCCAGATGGACAATGTCACAACCGTGGCATATGTCAATCATCAAGGAGGGACTCACAGTCCCCTGCCTATGAAAGAAGTCTCTCGAATACTTGTATGGGCGGAATCCAGCTCCTGTCTAATTTCTGCGGTTCATATCCCTGGTATAGACAATTGGGAAGCGGATTATCTCAGTCGCCAAACGCTACATCCGGGCGAATGGTCTCTTCACCCAGAGGTATTTCTTCAGATTGTTCAAATATGGGGACTTCCAGAAATAGATCTGATGGCTTCTCATCTAAACAAGAAGCTTCCCAGGTATCTGTCCAGATCCAGGGATCCTCAGGCGGAAGCAGTGGATGCATTGTCACTTCCTTGGAAGTATCATCCTGCTTATATCTTTCCGCCTCTAGTTTTTCTTCCAAGAGTGATTTCCAAGATTCTAAAGGAGCGTTCGTTTATTCTGCTGGTGGCTCCAGCATGGCCTCACAGGTTTTGGTATTCGGATCTTGTCCGGATGGCTACTTGCTAACCGTGGACTCTTCCGTTAAGACCAGACCTTCTATCGTAAGGTCCTTTTTTCCATCAGGATCTCAAATCCTTAAATTTGATTCTCAGTCATAGAGGTTTCTCTGACTCCGTAATTAATACTATGTTACAGGCTCGTAAATCTGTATCTAGGATGATATATTATCGCGTCTGGAAGACTTCCATTTCTAGGTGTTTTTCTCATCATTTTTCTTGGCATTCTTTTAGAATTCCTAGAATTTTACAGTTTCTTCAGGATGGTAAAGGTTTGTCTGCAAGTTCCTTGAAAGGACAAATCTCTGCTCTTTCTGTTCTTTTTCACAGAAAGATTGCTAGTCTTCCTGATATTTATTGTTTTGTACAAGCTTTGGTTCGTATAAAACCTGTTATTAAGTCAATTTCTCCTCCTTGGAGTTTGAATTTGGTTCTAGGGGCTCTTCAAGCTCCTCCGTTTGAACCTATGCATTTCGCTGGATATTAAATTACTTTCTTGGAAAGTTTTGTTTCTTTTGGCCATCTCTTCTGCTAGAAGAGTTTCTGAATTATCTGCTCTTTCTTGTGAGTCTCCTTTTCTGATTTTTCATCAGGATAAGGCGGTGTTGCGAACTTCTTTTAAATTTTTACCTAAGGTTGTGAATTCTAACAACATTAGTAGAGAAATTGTGGTTCCTTCATTGTGTCCTAATCCTAAGAATTCTAAGGAGAGATCATTGCATTCTTTGGATGTAGTTAGAGCTTTGAAATATTATGTTGAAGCTACTAAATATTTCCGAAAGACTTCTAGTCTATTTGTTATCTTTTCCAGTTCTAGGAAGGGTCAGAAGGCCTCTGCCATTTCTTTGGTGTCTTGGTTGAAGTCTTTGATTCATCATGCTTATGTCGAGTCGGGTAAAACTCCGCCTCAAAGGATTACAGCTCATTCTACTAGGTCAGTTTCTACTTCCTGGGCGTTTAGGAATGAAGCTTCGGTTGATCAGATTTGCAAAGCAGCAACTTGGTCTTCTTTGCATACTTTTACTAAATTCTACCATTTTGATGTGTTTTCTTCTTCTGAAGCAGTTTTTGGTAGAAAAGTACTTCAGGCAGCTGTTTCAGTTTGATTCTTCTGCTTATAATTTCAGTTTTTTTCATTATAAGATTTAAACTTTATTTTGGGTGTGGATTATTTTCAGCGGAATTGGCTGTCTTTATTTTATCCCTCCCTCTCTAGTGACTCTTGCTTGGAAGATCCACATCTTGGGTATTCATTATCCCATACGTCACTAGCTCATGGACTCTTGCTAATTACATGAAAGAAAACATAATTTATGTAAGAACTTACCTCATAAATTCATTTCTTTCATATTAGCAAGAGTCCATGAGGCCCACCCTTTTTGTGGTGGTTATGATTTTTTTGTATAAAGCACAATTATTCCAATTCCTTATTTCTTTCATGTAATTAGCAAGAGTCCATGAGCTAGTGATGTATGGGATATACATTCCTACCAGGAGGGGCAAAGTTTCCCAAACCTCAAAATGCCTATAAATACACCCCTCACCACACCCACAAATCAGTTTTACAAACTTTGCCTCCTATGGAGGTGGTGAAGTAAGTTTGTGCTAGATTCTACGTTGATATGCGCTCCGCAGCAGGTTGGAGCCCGGTTTTCCTCTCAGCGTGCAGTGAATGTCAGAGGGATGTGAGGAGAGTATTGCCTATTTGAATTCAATGATCTCCTTCTACGGGGTCTATTTCATAGGTTCTCTGTTATCGGTCGTAGAGATTCATCTCTTACCTCCCTTTTCAGATCGACGATATACTCTTATATATACCATTACCTCTACTGATTCTCGTTTCAGTACATGTAGATGAGTGTCCTGGGGTAAGTAAGTCTTATTTTCTGTGACACTCTAAGCTATGGTTGGGCACTTTTATATAAAGTTCTAAATATATGTATTCAAACATTTATTTTTTTCTTACCTTAAAATTTGACTTTTTTCCCTGTGGGCTGTTAGGCTCGCGGGGGCTGAAAATGCTTCATTTTATTGCGTCATTCTTGGCGCTGACTTTTTTGGCGCAAAATTTTTTTCTGTTTCCGGCGTCATACGTGTCGCCGGAAGTTGCGTCATTTTTGACGTTTTTTTGCGCCAAAAGTGTCGGCGTTCCGGATGTGGCGTCATTTTTGGCGCCAAAAGCATTTAGGGGCTAAATAATGTGGGCGTCTTTTTTTGGCGCCAAAAGCATTTAGGCGCCAAATAATGTGGGCGTCTTTTTTGGCGCTAAAAAATATGGGCGTCACTATTGTCTCCACATTATTTAAGTCTCATTATTTATTGCTTCTGGTTGCTAGATGCTTGTTCACTGGCATTTTTTTCCATTTCTGAAACTGTCATTTAAGGAATTTGATCAATTTTGCTTTATATGTTGTTTTTTCTATTACATATTGCAAGATGTCCCAGATTGACACTGAGTCAGAAGATACTTCTGGAAAAACGCTGCCTGGTGCTGGATCTACCAAAGTTAAGTGTATCTGCTGTAAACTTGTGGTATCTGTTCCTCCAGCTGTTGTTTGTAATGAATGTCATGACAAACTTGTTAATGCAGATATTTCCTTTAGTAATGTTACATTACCTGTTGCTGTTCCGTCAACATCTAATACTGTTCCTGTTAACATAAGAGATTTTGTTTCTAAATCCATTAAGAAGGCTATGTCTGTTATTCCTCCTTCTAGTAAACGTAAAAGGTCTTTTAAAACTTCTCATTTTTCAGATGAATTTTTAAATGAACATCATCATTCTGATTCTGATATTGGTTCCTCTGGTTCAGAGGATTCTGTCTCAGAGGTTGATGCTGATAAATCTTCATATTTATTCAAAATGGAATTTATTCGTTCTTTACTTAAAGAAGTCTTAATTGCATTAGAAATAGAGGATTCTGGTCCTCTTGATACTAAATCTAAACGTTTAAATAAGGTTTTTAAATCTCCTGTAGTTATTCCAGAAGTTTTTCCTGTCCCTGATGCTATTTCTGAAGTAATTTCCAGGGAATGGAATAATTTGGGTAATTCATTTACTCCTTCTAAACGTTTTAAGCAATTATATCCTGTGCCACCTGACAGATTAGAATTTTTGGACAAAATCCCTAAAGTTGATGGGGCTGTCTCTACTCTTGCTAAACGTACTACTATTCCTACGGCAGATAGTACTTCCTTTAAGGATCCTTTAGATAGGAAGATTGAATCCTTTCTATGGAAAGCTTACTTATGTTCAGGTAATCTTCTTAGACCTGCTATATCTTTAGCGGATGTTGCTGCAGCTTCAACTTTTTGGTTAGAAGCTTTAGCGCAACAAGTAACAGATCATAATTCTCATAGCATTGTTAATCTTCTTCAACATGCTAATAACTTTATTTGTGATGCCATCTTTGATATCATTAGAGTTGATATCAGGTATATGTCTCTAGCTATTTTAGCTAGAAGAGCTTTATGGCTTAAAACTTGGAATGCTGATATGTCTTCTAAGTCAACTTTGCTTTCCCTTTCTTTCCAGGGTAATAAATTATTTGGTTCTCAGTTGGATTCTATTATCTCAACTGTTACTGGAGGGAAAGGAACTTTTTTACCACAGGATAAAAAATCTAAAGGTAAATTTAGGTCTAATAATCGTTTTCGTTCCTTTCGTCACAATAAGGAACAAAAGCCTGATCCTTCACCCACAGGAGCGGTATCAGTTTGGAAACCATCTCCAGTCTGGAATAAATCCAAGCCTTTTAGAAAATCAAAGCCAGCTCCCAAGTCCACATGAAGGTGCGGCCCTCATTCCAGCCCAGCTGGTAGGGGGCAGATTACGATTTTTCAAAGAAATTTGGATCAATTCAATTCACAATCTTTGGATTCAAAACATTGTTTCAGAAGGGTACAGAATTGGCTTCAAGATAAGGCCTCCTGCAAAGAGATTTTTTCTTTCCCGTGTCCCAGTAAATCCAGCGAAGGCTCAGCATTTCTGAAATGTGTTTCAGATCTAGAGTTGGCTGGAGTAATTATGCCAGTTCCAGTTCTGGAACAGGGGCTGGGGTTTTATTCGAATCTCTTCATTGTACCAAAGAAGGAGAATTCCTTCAGACCAGTTCTGGATCTAAAAATATTGAATCGTTATGTAAGGATACCAACATTCAAAATGGTAACTATAAGGACTATCCTGCCTTTTGTTCAGCAAGGGCATTATATGTCCACAATAGATTTACAGGATGCATATCTGCATATTCCGATTCATCCAGATCACTATCAGTTTCTGAGATTCTCTTTCCTAGACAAGCATTACCAGTTTGTGGCTCTGCCGTTTGGCCTAGCAACAGCTCCAAGAATTTTTACAAAGGTTCTCGGTGCCCTTGGAAGATTGCTAATCTTCCTGATATTCATTGTTTTGTACAAGCTTTGGTTCGTATAAAACCTGTTATTAAGTCAATTTCTCCTCCTTGGAGTTTGAATTTGGTTCTGGGGGCTCTTCAAGCTCCTCCGTTTGAACCTATGCATTCATTGGACATTAAATTACTTTCTTGGAAAGTTTTGTTTCTTTTGGCCATCTCTTCTGCTAGAAGAGTTTCTGAATTATCTGCTCTTTCTTGTGAGTCTCCTTTTCTGATTTTTCATCAGGATAAGGCGGTGTTGCGAACTTCTTTTAAATTTTTACCTAAGGTTGTGAATTCTAACAACATTAGTAGAGAAATTGTGGTTCCTTCATTATGTCCTAATCCTAAGAATTCTAAGGAGAGATCATTGCATTCTTTGGATGTAGTTAGAGCTTTGAAATATTATGTTGAAGCTACTAAGAATTTCCGAAATACTTCTAGTCTATTTGTTATCTTTTCCGGTTCTAGGAAAGGTCAGAAGGCTTCTGCCATTTCTTTGGCATCTTGGTTGAAATCTTTAATTCATCATGCTTATGTCGAGTCGGGTAAAACTCTGCCTCAAAGGATTACAGCTCATTCTACTATGTCAGTTTCTACTTCCTGGGCGTTTAGGAATGAAGCTTCGGTTGATCAGATTTGCAAAGCAGCAACTTGGTCTTCTTTGCATACTTTTACTAAATTCTACCATTTTGATGTGTTTTCTTCTTCTGAAGCAGTTTTTGGTAGAAAAGTACTTCAGGCAGCTGTTTCAGTTTGATTCTTCTGCTTATAATTTCAGTTTTTTTCATTATAAGATTTAAACTTTATTTTGGGTATGGATTATTTTCAGCGGAATTGGCTGTCTTTATTTTATCCCTCCCTCTCTAGTGACTCTTGCGTGGAAGATCCACATCTTGAGTAGTCATTATCCCATACGTCACTAGCTCATGGACTCTTGCTAATTACATGAAAGAAAACATAATTTATGTAAGAACTTACCTGATAAATTAATTTCTTTCATATTAGCAAGAGTCCATGAGGCCCACCCTTTTTGTGGTGGTTATGAGTTTTTTTGTATAAAGCACAATTATTCCAATTCCTTATTTTTTATGCTTTCACACTTTTTTCTTATCACCCCACTTCTTGGCTATGCGTTAAACTGATTTGTGGGTGTGGTGAGGGGTGTATTTATAGGCATTTTGAGGTTTGGGAAACTTTGCCCCTCCTGGTAGGAATGTATATCCCATATGTCACTAGCTCATGGACTCTTGCTAATATGAAAGAAATTAATTTATCAGGTAAGTTCTTACATAAATTATGTTTTTTTATGCTTTCGCACTTTTGTCTTATCACCCCACTTCTTGGCTATGCGTTAAACTGATTTGTGGGTGTGGTGAGGGGTGTATTTATAGGCATTTTGAGGTTTGGGAAACTTTGCCCCTCCTGGTAGGAATGTATATCCCATACGTCACTAGCTCATGGACTCTTGCTAGTATGAAAGAAATGAATTTATCGGGTAAGTTCTTACATAAATTATGTTATCTAGTGAATAGTAATTAATCTAAATATCTCTATAGCCTGCTTTATATTTTATATTGAGTATTGTTACAACTAGACATATATATTTGGTCATAATTAACACACTATTTTCTGCATAAATATAATCAACGTGTTAATAGAGATGAACTAGTCAGAACTCAGGAATTAATTAATTTGAGATTAAATATTAATGTTTATAATTTTATTGTCATCATTTTTAGATATCTCAATATCATTCTGGAATACACTAGAGATTATATAATGCTTCACTGGAGTGTATTGACAAATTCCACTATATTAATTGTAGATATTGCTGACGATAATTTTATGATCAATTATTAATATTCATAATACCATTATTCAAAAATATTGTTGCGTAAAAATATATAACACGGAGGTTACTGCTGAGATAGAATTAAATAATATTATAGCCTAGGATATATAACAGGAGTTATGCAGGTACCAGCACTAATTCACTAACTGTCCCTTTAAATAAACAAATCTATCTATAGCATGCCTAAAGGGACAGTCAACACCAGAATTTGTGTTGTTTTAAAAGATAGATAATCCCTTATTTATCCATTCCCCAAGTTTTGCATAACCAACACAGTTATAATAATACACATTTTACCTCTGTAATTACCTTTATCCTCTGCAGATTGCCCCCTTATTTCAGTTCTTTTGACAGACTTGGGGCGCGATTCTATATACGGCATAGTTTTTGGCGCAAGCGAGGGAACCCGCGCCGCCCGTAGTTTCACCTCGCACATCGGGGTATCCAATATACCCTGCCGGCAGTTTCTAAAGTGACGTAAGTCGGACAAACTAGCGATGTCCAGAAATAAGCGTAAGTACAAATTTCTGGAGTCGCCAGTGAATTACGGCACTTTAGAAACTGCCTGCGCCTACAAAAACTTACTAAATATGAAATCTCCCATAACTGTCTAACACGCCTCCCAAACATCATCCCGACACGTATACCCCTATATCCGCAATCTCCCCTCTCACTCCTAATAATAAATATATTAACCCCTAGACCGCCGCTCCCGGACCCCGCCGCCACTAAATAAAGTGTTTAACCCCTAAACCGCAGCTCCCGGACCCCGCCGCCACCTACATTATATGTATTACCCCTAATCTGATCCCCCTACACCGCCCCCAGCTACATTATATGTACTAACCCCTAAACCGCCGCTCCCGAACCCCGCCGCCACCTACATTAAATGTATTACCCTCTAATCTGACCCCCCCCTACACCGCCACCAGCTACATTAAATATATTAACCCCTAATCTGATCCCCCTACGCCGTCGCCAGCTACATTAAATATATTAACCCCTAATCTGATCCCCCTACACCGCCGCCACCTACATTAAATATATTACCCTCAAACCTAAGTCTAACCCTAACACCACCTAACTTAATTATTCTTTAAATAAATCTAAATAATATTAATATTATTAACTAAAGTATTCCTATTTAAAACTAAATACTTACCTATAAAATAATCCCTAAAATAGCTGCAATATAATTAATAATTACATTGTAGCTATTTTAGGATTTATATTTATTTTACAGGTAACTTTGTATTTATTTTAACTAGGTACAATAGCTATTAAATAGTTAATAACTATTTAATAGCTACCTAGTTAAATAATTAAAAAATTACCTGTAAAATAAATCCTAATCTAAGTTACAAATACACCTAACCCTACACTATCAATAAATTAATTAAATAAATTAACTACAATTATCTAATCTAAAATACAATTAAATAAACTAAACTATATTACAAAAACAAACAAACACTAAATTACAAAAAATAAAATGATATTACAAGAAATGTAATCTAATTACACCTAATCTAAGCCCCCTAATAAAATAAAAAAGCCCCCCAAAATAATAAAATTTCCCTACCCTAAACTAAATTACAAAGTGACCAGCTCTTTTACCAGCCCTTAAAAGGTCTTTTTGCGGGGCATTGCTCCAAAATAATCAGCTCTTTTACCTGTAAAAAAAAGCAATACAATACCCCCCCAACATTACAACCCACCACCTACACACCCCTACTCTAAAACCCACCCGATCCCCCCTTGAATAAACCTAACACTACCCCATTGAAGATCACCCTACCTTGAGCCGTCTTCACCCAACCGGGCCGAACTCTTCATCCGATGCGGGCAAAAGTGGTCCTCCAGCCGGGCCGAAGTCTTCAAGCGGGGCAGAAGAGGTCCTCCATCTGGCAGAAGTCTTCATCCATCCGCGGCTCCATCTTCAAGACCTCCGACGCTGAACATCCTCCTCGGCCGACGGACTAACGACCAATGAAGGTTCCTTTAAATGACATCATCCAAGATGGCGTCCCTCGAATTCCGATTGGCTGATAGGATTCTATCAGCCAATCGGAATTAAGGTAGGAAAAATCAGATTGGTTGATTGAATCAGCCAATCGGATTGAAGTTCAATCCGATTGGCTGATTGGATCAGCCAATAGAATGCGACGTCAATTCTATTTTTCCTACCTTAATTCCGATTGGCTGATAGAATCCTATCAGCCAATCGGAATTCGAGGGACGCCATCTTGGATGACGTCATTTAAAGGAACCTTCATTCGTCGTTAGTCCGTCAGCCGAGGAGGATGTTCCGCGTCGGAGGTCTTGAAGATGGAGCCACGGATGGATGAAGACTTCAGCCGGATGGAGGACCTCTTCTGCCCCGCTTGGATGAAGACTTCGGCCCCGCTGGAGGACCACTTCTGCCCGCATCAGATGAAGAGTTCGGCCCGGTTGGGTGAAGACGGCTCAAGGTAGGGTGATCTTCAATGGGGGTAGTGTTAGGTTTATTTAAGGGGGGATCGGGTGGGTTTTAAAGTAGGGGTGTGTGGGTGGTGGGTTGTAATGTTGGGGGGGGTATTGTATTGCTTTTTTTTTTACAGGTAAAAGAGCTGATTACTTTGGGGCAATGCCCAGCAAAAAAAAGCTTTTAAGGGCTGGTAAAAGAGCTGGTTACTTTGTAATTTAGTTTAGGGTAGGGAAATTTTATTATTTTGGGGGGCCTTTTTATTTTATTAGGGGGCTTAGATTAGGTGTAATTAGATTAAATTTCTTGTAATATTTTTTTTTATTTTTTGTAATTTAGTGTTTGTTTTTTTTGTAATATAGTTTAGTTTATTTAATTGTATTTTAGATTAGGTAATAGTAGTTAATTTATTTAATTAATTTATTGATAGTGTAGTGTTAGGTGTATTTGTAACTTAGGTTAGGATTTATTTTACAGGTAATTTTGTAATTATTTTAACTAGGTAGCTATTAAATAGTTATTAACTATTTAATAGCTATTGTACCTAGTTAAAATAAATACAAAGTTACCTGTAAAATAAATATAAATCCTAAAATAGCTACAATGTAATTATTCATTATATTGTAGCTATCTTAGGGTTTATTTTATAGGTAAGTATTTAGTTTTAAATATGTATTATTTAGTTAATGATATTAATATTATTTAGATTTATTTAAAGAATAATTAAGTTAGGGGGTGTTAGGGTTAGACTTAGGTTTGGGGGTAATATATTTAATGTAGCTGGCGGCGGTGCAGGGGGATCAGATTAGGGGTTAATATATTTAATGTAGGTGGCGGCGGTATAGGGGGATCAGATTAGGGGGTAATACATTTAATGTAGCTGGCGGTGGTGTAGGGGGATCAGATTAGGGGGTAATACATTTAATGTAGCTGGCGGCGGTGTAGGGGGATCAGATAAGGGGTAATACATTTAATGTAGGTGGCGGCGGTGTAGGGGGGTCAGATTAGGGGGTAATACATTTAATGTAGGTGGCGGCGGTGTAGGGGGGTCAGATTAGGGGGTAATACATTTAATGTAGGTGGCGGCGGGGTCCGGGAGCGGCGGTTTAGGGGTTAATACATATAATGTAGCTGGCGGCGGTGTAGGGGGATTAGATTAGGGGGTAATACATTTAATGTAGGTGGCGGCGGTGTAGGGGGGTCAGATTAGGGGGTAATACATTTAATGTAGGTGGCGGCGGTTTAGGGGTTAATACACCTTATTAGGTATATCGGTGGGGGATTGTGGTTGACAGGTAGATAGACATTGCGCATTCGTTAGGTGTTAGGTTTTTTTTTTCAGGCATTTTAGGGAGTTACGGTGCTCCAATACTCAGCGCAAGACCTGCTCAGGTGCATTTTGTGGCGAGGCGAAAATGGAGTAAGATTTCTACATTTTCGCCACGTAAGGCCTTGCGCTGTATATTGGATACCAAATTGCGCGGCTTTCTATGTCAGTCTATGGGCAAAAAAACTACGACCGAAGGGTGAAATATACGAGCGTAACTTCTATGTTACGCCGTATATAGGATACCAAACCAGCGCAAAATTTGGCGTTGCCAGCTTTTGCGGGCGACGCTGCATATCGGAACGGGCCCTTGCATTTTAGCCAATCAGTGCTCACTCCTCTGTAAATTCACGTGCATGAGCTCAATTTTATCTATATGAAACACATGAACTAACGCCCTCTAGTGGTGAAAAACTGTCAAAATGCATTTAGATTAGAGGCGGCCTTCAAGGTCTAATAAATTAGCATATGAACCTCCAAGGTTTAGCTTTCAACTAAGAATACCAAGATAACAAAGCAAAATTGGTGATAAAAGTAAATTGGAAAGTTGTTTAAAATTGCATGCCCTATTTGAATCATGAAAGGACTTGACTGTCCTTTTAAAATACTCTTTTTAACAAATGTATTACACTTCTTATTTGATTTTTGTTCTTTTAAAATGCTGTTTCTATTTATTTATTAATAATTGAGATATGCAGGGACATTCAAAATAAGAGAAATGCTTACTATTGTAAAATAGTTTTTCCAAAACAAATTAATTATATATATCAAAGAACAAAATAACTGTATGTTAATAACATAACACTACTTTATAGAAAAAAATAAGCTTCTTAGACCAAAGAATTTAAAAAAAAAAAAAAAAAACCACTGTTCAAAACAGTAAACAATAAAAATCACAAACGCGAGAAAGGATGAGTATGTTAGAACAACAATTATTAAAACCTCCGAAGCAGAAATATAAGTAGGTTAATATACTCTTCTGCGGGTGGGTGGCATAGAAAAACATGTGAAACATTCACGACTCTAAAAGAAGGGTAAATAAAAGTAGGAAAAGCACGAATTTGTTTGCTTAGACAAGAACAATGTATAGCAAACTGACAGTATTATTGCAATAACAGCAATTAACCAATATAGGGCTAGATTACAATTTCGTGCTCCTGCTCGCGCATTAACTTTCCTAGACCGAGGCTTTTTTCCTGTGTCAGGTTGCGCTCATATTATGAGATAAAAGTAAAAAGCGCGCATGTAAAAACCCCCATGCGCAAAAGTGGAACTTTGAATATTGTGAACGCATTAACATATTCCACTATAAACTTCAATGAAGCATGCAGGCTACAAAAAAAAACGAACTCCCTTACTCGCACACAAACCTGATCGTGTTTAACCAAGGGCGCTAATCCAACATGAAATATATTTCACATTCCAGTGTTCTTCACATAGGAGAACATGATTTTTATCTATTCATAAATCTATCTCTGTCTCTCTCTCCCACCCCCGCATTACATTCAATTGTACTCAAGCAAACGCATTTACTTTCAACTTGTAATATGCAAGGTACTTCTGACATGCACAAGTCGCAATAAACCCCTTATCACTCGCACGCAACAGTTAGCACTCCATTCCTAACCTAGTTTATAATAGGAATAATTAGCAGAGGTTCTTAGCAGGTAGATGGGGGTATTTTATATTATACATGAATATAAATGATGATATAACGTTTTAAATTCCAGCCACAGATTACCCATGTATTCTGATTGTGCATATTTTGATAATGGAAGTGAATTTGAAAGTTGTTTACAATTTCATGCTCTATCTGAATCATGAAACTTTAGTTTTTACTTTAGCGTTCCTTTACAATTATATGCTTTATCTTAATCATGAGTTTAATTTTAACTTTACTGGCCCTTTAAACAGTAAATTGCCAAGTATCTGCATGCTAAAGTAATGCTTTTAAAAACATTTAAACAGTGATTTTGACTGTAACATTTCCATTGTTTTGCAGTCTAGAGACATAGACTATTAAAAGCCCCTTATTTACCTCTGCTACTGCAATTTGAGCTACAACAGTGATAAGACAATTAGTGTGTAGAATGGCTGGATTACTCATGGGAAGTCTGGAATGTGTGCTTCCAGTTCTTGCTGGATTTGAAAAACTCACTATTTCAGTGTTAAATTACAGGCAGAAAATAAATGATGATGGTATATTGCAATGTTTTACCACTCATGATTAAATGTTTCATATTAAAATCTCAAACTGTTTCATGTCCCTTTAAGAACATCCATACTGGGATAACATTTTGCCTTTCATGGTTCTCACTTTTCTGCACTTGTGTTAGATTTGAGGTCCCTTGATTTGGGTTATGCTTTACTGAAGTGCATAATTTGTATATATATGTAATGTGATGGATGATTGAGATGCTCCAAAAATAGACTGAAATACTCTAGACTAGAGTAATTACCCTCTAGCCAGGCTTAACCTGATGGAATGTCCTTAGCAATAAATTAAAATCACAGATGAGAGATGCAGCAGAAATAAGCCAATCAGATCTCTCGTAGTGATCATATATAGTCCAGAGTGACTTTAAGCTTGCTATTTCTTGTTTGAAGCACATAGGAAGAATTTATGTATAGGGAAAGAATGTAAAATGTCTACAAAACAAAGTGAGTTATAAGAACCAATAACAGAATCCAAGACACAGACTGATAAAAACCAACAACTGGGAATTAACTACTTAAAAAAACTTTATAAACATTTAACTTGAAGGCAGGAGAAAAGTAGTAGAACTCAATGGTAAATTCACAGGATGCCAGCTGAAAAAAAGCCTTTAGTTGGAAGTTTGAACTAGCTGCAAAGAGGTCCCTAGAAAAGGGACCCCTCAACAAAG
Organism: Bombina bombina; assembly: GCF_027579735.1. Taxonomy (NCBI): domain Eukaryota; kingdom Metazoa; phylum Chordata; class Amphibia; order Anura; family Bombinatoridae; genus Bombina; species Bombina bombina. Next base: position 731,588,059 of record NC_069500.1, on the reverse strand, counting down.
TTATTTTAAGGAAGATGTCTCAGTCGATCTTACAATTCCTGGAATCCATCAGGGAAAGAAAACCCAAACCCGTTTCACAATTCAAAACTCCCGGAAGCTACTCTGCATGAATCAAAATATTGTTGTTGAGACTATGAATCAGATCTGTCGTAATGTCTGAAAGACATTTCGATTCGGTTCCTCCGAGACGATTGATGTAATCAACCACCAAAACATTGTCCATGCGAAGAAGGATGGATATAGGGGCTATGTTTTTGAGAAAACTTTTCTCCAACATAGGTGTGTCCGGTCCACGGCGTCATCCTTACTTGTGGGATATTCTCTTCCCCAACAGGAAATGGCAAAGAGCCCAGCAAAGCTGGTCACATGATCCCTCCTAGGCTCCGCCTACCCCAGTCATTCTCTTTGCCGTTGTACAGGCAACATCTCCACGGAGATGGCTTAGAGTTTTTTAGTGTTTAACTGTAGTTTTTCATTATTCAATCAAGAGTTTGTTATTTTCAAATAGTGCTGGTACGTACTATTTACTCAGAAACAGAAAAGAGATGAAGAATTCTGTTTGTATGAGGAAAATGATTTTAGCAACCGTAACTAAAATCCATGGCTGTTCCACACAGGACTGTTGAGAGCAATTAACTTCAGTTGGGGGAACAGTTTGCAGTCTCTTGCTGCTTGAGGTATGACACATTCTAACAAGACGATGTAATGCTGGAAGCTGTCATTTTCCCTATGGGATCCGGTAAGCCATGTTTATTACGATTGTAAATAAGGGCTTCACAAGGGCTTATTTAAACTGTAGACTTTTTCTGGGCTAAATCGATTGATTATTAACACATATTTAGCCTTGAGGAATCATTTTATCTGGGTATTTTGATATAATAATATCGGCAGGCACTGTTTTAGACACCTTATTCTTTAGGGGCTTTCCCCAAGCATAGGCAGAGTCTCATTTTCGCGCCGGTGTTGCGCACTTGTTTTTGAGAGGCATGGCATGCAGTCGCATGTGAGAGGAGCTCTGATACTTATAAAAGACTTCTGAAGGCGTCATTTGGTATCGTATTCCCCTTTGGGTTTGGTTGGGTCTCAGCAAAGCAGATACCAGGGACTGTAAAGGGGTTTAAAGCTTAAAACGGCTCCGGTTCCGTTATTTTAAGGGTTAAAGCTTCCAAAATTGGTGTGCAATATTTTCAAGGCTTTAAGACGCTGTGGTGAAAATTTGGTGAATTTTGAACAATTCCTTCATGTTTTTTCGCAATTGCAGTAATAAAGTGTGTTCAGTTTAAAATTTAAAGTGACAGTAACGGTTTTATTTTAAAACGTTTTTTGTACTTTCTGATCAAGTTTATGCCTGTTTAACATGTCTGAACTACCAGATAGACTGTGTTCTGAATGTGGGGAAGCCAGAATTCCTATTCATTTAAATAAATGTGATTTATGTGATAATGACAATGATGCCCAAGATGATTCCTCAAGTGAGGGGAGTAAGCATGGTACTGCATCATTCCCTCCTTCGTCTACACGAGTCTTGCCCACTCAGGAGGCCCCTAGTACATCTAGCGCGCCAATACTCCTTACTATGCAACAATTAACGGCTGTAATGGATAATTCTGTCAAAAACATTTTAGCCAAAATGAACCCTTGTCAGCGTAAGCGTGGCTGCTCTGTTTTAGTTACTGAAGAGCATGACGACGCTGATATTAATATCTCTGAAGGGCCCCTAACCCAATCTGAGGGGGCCAGGGAGGTTTTGTCTGAGGGAGAAATTACTGATTTAGGGAACATTTCTCAGCAGGCTGAATCTGATGTGATTACATTTAAATTTAAATTGGAACATCTCCGCATTTTGCTTAAGGAGGTATTATCCACTCTGGATGATTGTGAAAATTTAGTCATCCCAGAGAAACTATGTAAAATGGACAAGTTCCTAGAGGTGCCGGGGCTCCCAGAAGCTTTTCCTATACCCAAGCGGGTGGCGGACATTGTTAATAAAGAATGGGAAAGGCCCGGTATTCCTTTCGTCCCTCCCCCCATATTTAAAAAATTGTTTCCTATGGTCGACCCCAGAAAGGACTTATGGCAGTCAGTCCCCAAGGTCGAGGGAGCGGTTTCTACTTTAAACAAACGCACCACTATTCCAATAGAGGATAGTTGTGCTTTCAAAGATCCTATGGATAAAAAATTAGAAGGTTTGCTTAAAAAGATGTTTGTTCAGCAGGGTTACCTTCTACAACCCATTTCATGCATTGTCCCTGTCACTACTGCCGCATATTTCTGGTTTGATGAACTGCTTAAGGTGCTCGATAGTGACTCTCCTCCTTATGAGGAGATTATGGACAGAATCAATGCTCTCAAATTGGCTAATTCTTTCACTCTAGACGCCTCTTTGCAATTGGCTAAGTTAGCGGCTAAGAACTCTGGGTTTGCTATTGTGGCGCGCAGAGCGCTTTGGTTGAAATCTTGGTCGGCTGATGCGTCTTCCAAGAACAAGCTACTAAACATTCCTTTCAAGGGGAAAACGTTGTTTGGTCCTGACTTGAAAGAGATTATCTCTGATATCACTGGGGGTAAGGGCCACGCCCTTCCTCAGGATCGGCCTTTCAAGGCAAAAAATAGACCTAATTTTCGTCCCTTTCGTAAAAACGGACCAGCCCAAGGTGCTACGTCCTCTAAGCAAGAGGGTAATACTTCTCAGGCCAAGCCAGCTTGGAGACCAATGCAAGGCTGGAACAAGGGAAAGCAGGCCAAGAAACCTGCCACTGCTACCAAGACAGCATGAAATATTGGCCCCCGATCCGGGACCGGATCTGGTGGGGGGCAGACTCTCTCTCTTCGCTCAGGCTTGGGCAAGAGATGTTCTGGATCCTTGGGCGCTAGAAATAGTCTCCCAGGGTTATCTTCTGGAATTCAAGGGACTTCCCCCAAGGGGGAGGTTCCACAGGTCGCAGTTGTCTTCAGACCACATAAAAAGACAGGCGTTCTTACATTGTGTAGAAGACCTGTTAAAAATGGGAGTGATTCATCCTGTTCCATTAAGAGAACAAGGGATGGGGTTCTACTCCAATCTGTTCATAGTTCCCAAAAAAGAGGGAACGTTCAGACCAATCCTAGATCTCAAGATCTTAAACAAATTTCTCAAGGTCCCATCGTTCAAGATGGAAACCATTCGAACTATCCTTCCTTCCATCCAGGAAGGTCAATTCATGACCACGGTGGATTTAAAGGATGCGTATCTACATATTCCTATCCACAAGGAACATCATCGGTTCCTACGGTTTGCATTCCTGGACAAACATTACCAGTTCGTGGCGCTTCCTTTCGGATTAGCCACTGCTCCAAGGATTTTCACAAAGGTACTAGGGTCCCTTCTAGCGGTGCTAAGACCAAGGGGCATTGCAGTAGTACCTTACCTGGACGACATTCTGATTCAAGCGTCGTCCCTTCCTCAAGCAAAGGCTCACACGGACATTGTCCTGGCCTTTCTCAGATCTCACGGCTGGAAAGTGAACGTGGAGAAGAGTTCTCTATCCCCGTCAACAAGGGTTCCCTTCTTGGGAACAATTATAGACTCCTTAGAAATGAGGATCTTTCTAACAGAGGCCAGAAAAACAAAGCTTCTGGACTCTTGTCGGATACTTCATTCCGTTCCTCTTCCTTCCATAGCTCAGTGCATGGAAGTGATCGGTTTGATGGTGGCGGCGATGGACATAGTTCCTTTTGCGCGCATTCATCTAAGACCATTACAACTGTGCATGCTCAGTCAGTGGAATGGGGACTATACAGACTTGTCTCCGAAGATACAAGTAAATCAGAGGACCAGAGACTCACTCCGTTGGTGGCTGTCCCTGGACAATCTGTCTCAAGGGATGATGTTCCACAGACCAGAGTGGGTCATTGTCACGACCGACGCCAGTCTGATAGGCTGGGGCGCGGTCTGGGGATCCCTGAAAGCTCAGGGTCTTTGGTCTCGGGAAGAATCTCTTCTACCGATAAATATTCTGGAACTGAGAGCGATATTCAATGCTCTCCAGGCCTGGCCCCAGCTTGCGAGGACCAGGTTCATACGGTTTCAATCAGACAACATGACGACTGTTGCGTACATCAACCATCAGGGGGGAACAAGAAGTTCCCTAGCGATGGAAGAAGTAACCAAAATTATTCTTTGGGCGGAGTCTCACTCCTGCCACCTGTCTGCTATCCACATCCCAGGAGTGGAAAATTGGGAAGCGGATTTTCTGAGTCGGCAGACATTGCATCCGGGGGAGTGGGAACTCCATCCGGAAATCTTTGCCCAAGTCACTCACCTGTGGGGCATTCCAGACATGGATCTGATGGCCTCTCGTCAGAACTTCAAAGTTCCTTGCTACGGGGCCAGATCCAGGGATCCCAAGGCGGCTCTAGTGGATGCACTAGTAGCACCTTGGACCTTCAAACTAGCTTATGTGTTCCCGCCATTTCCTCTCATCCCCAGGCTGATAGCCAGGATCAAGCAGGAGAGGGCGTCGGTGATCTTGATAGCTCCTGCGTGGCCACGCAGGACTTGGTATGCAGATCTGGTGAATATGTCATCGGCTCCACCTTGGAAGCTACCTTTGAGACGAGACCTTCTTGTTCAGGGTCCGTTCGAACATCCGAATCTGGTTTCACTCCAGCTGACTGCTTGGAGATTGAACGCTTGATTTTATCGAAGCGAGGATTCTCAGATTCTGTTATCGATACTCTTGTTCAGGCCAGAAAGCCTGTGACTAGAAAGATTTACCACAAAATTTGGAAAAAATATATCTGTTGGTGTGAATCTAAAGGATTCCCTTGGGGCAAGGTTAAGATTCCTAGGATTCTATCCTTCCTTCAAGAAGGATTGGACAAAGGATTATCTGCTAGTTCCCTGAAGGGACAGATTTCTGCCTTGTCGGTATTACTTCACAAAAAGCTGGCAGCTGTGCCAGATGTTCAAGCCTTTGTTCAGGCTCTGGTTAGAATCAAGCCTGTTTACAAACCTTTGACTCCTCCTTGGAGTCTCAATTTAGTTCTTTCAGTTCTTCAGGGGGTTCCGTTTGAACCCTTACATTCCGTTGATATTAAGTTATTATCTTGGAAAGTTTTGTTTTTAGTTGCGATTTCTTCTGCTAGAAGAGTCTCAGAATTATCTGCTCTGCAGTGTTCTCCTCCTTATCTGGTGTTCCATGCAGATAAGGTGGTTTTACGTACTAAACCTGGTTTTCTTCCAAAAGTTGTTTCTAACAAAAACATTAACCAGGAGATTATCGTACCTTCTCTGTGTCCAAAACCAGTTTCAAAGAAGGAACGTTTGTTGCACAATTTGGATGTTGTTCGCGCTCTAAAATTCTATTTAGATGCTACAAAGGATTTTAGACAAACATCTTCCTTGTTTGTTGTTTATTCAGGTAAAAGGAGAGGTCAAAAAGCAACTTCTACCTCTCTCTCTTTTTGGATTAAAAGCATCATCAGATTGGCTTACGAGACTGCCGGACGGCAGCCTCCCGAAAGAATCACAGCTCATTCCACTAGGGCTGTGGCTTCCACATGGGCCTTCAAGAACGAGGCTTCTGTTGATCAGATATGTAGGGCAGCGACTTGGTCTTCACTGCACACTTTTACCAAATTTTACAAGTTTGATACTTTTGCTTCTTCTGAGGCTATTTTTGGGAGAAAGGTTTTGCAAGCCGTGGTGCCTTCCATTTAGGTGACCTGATTTGCTCCCTCCCTTCATCCGTGTCCTAAAGCTTTGGTATTGGTTCCCACAAGTAAGGATGACGCCGTGGACCGGACACACCTATGTTGGAGAAAACAGAATTTATGTTTACCTGATAAATTTCTTTCTCCAACGGTGTGTCCGGTCCACGGCCCGCCCTGGTTTTTTTAATCAGGTCTGATATTTTATTTTCTTTAACTACAGTCACCACGGTACCATATGGTTTCTCCTATGCAAATATTCCTCCTTAACGTCGGTCGAATGACTGGGGTAGGCGGAGCCTAGGAGGGATCATGTGACCAGCTTTGCTGGGCTCTTTGCCATTTCCTGTTGGGGAAGAGAATATCCCACAAGTAAGGATGACGCCGTGGACCGGACACACCGTTGGAGAAAGAAATTTATCAGGTAAACATAAATTCTGTTTTTATAGCAAAAGAGCCAGCTTGTAGCGTATTGCAGTTTATGTGTCTTTCTCAACTAAAGCCCATTTGCCATCTGTGAAGAAAGTACCCCAAATGGCTCTACAACCAGAATTGATTGTATTAGATTGCAGGATAAGGTCTGGACAGTTGCCGGAAGAAGATTTCTCGTTCCAAGCATCCATATGAGAAAGCCACCAAAAGAGTTCTTAATTGGATTCTGTTGAATTGGAGATTTTGTGAGGGTAAGAGAGTCCTTTTTATAGATTGGTTAGCAGTGTTCTCCACAGAAAATTTTGCCAGCCGTGTGGCATTATGAAGTAGCTGCGTTGGGACAGTGTAATATTTTCTAATATTATATCATTTTCTGCTATCAAGAGCATAAATGAAATGCATAATTAATTATAAATGTATTTAATGATAATTTGTGCAATAGACATTAAAGATTTTTAATACTGGCTAATTTTAGCTTAATATTGGCTACAATTTTAGTCGGGTGGTCAGTAAAATCAGCCGGGTGCTGCACCTGCTTAAAGATCCTGTGGAGAACACTGGGTAAGGCTTTAGTTTTTGATAATATAGCAAACATTTTTGCATCGATGATAAGTTTATAAAGATAGATTTAATTAAAAAGGTGCCCTGTGGTGTCATGAAAAGTTTGGGTTAATTTTTTTTAAAGATAGATCTTCTCTCATTGTTAATAGCTACATTTGCCTTATCTAGCAGGCACATTGTATACTGTATCCACTCATGGATTGTAACAGGGTCTAAGGAAGTCTTGTTGATAATAGCAACTTCTCCTAACTCAAAAACTTTAGTAATTGGGCCGGTAGCATCCAGTAGTTTGCCCTTGCAAATTTTAAGCAATCTGTAAGAACCCTTATGAACCCTACAAACAATTTTAAAGTATTAGGGTTGATGTCAAGAGATAACATGGTCACTAAGAGAGATCAGATTTGGCTAATTTCTGCTGCTTCTCTCATCTGTGTTTTTTCTTTTATTACACTGTGTTTTTTTACCTTGTATTTCTGTGTATTTGGTTAATGTTTTGTAGTTCTGTATTGCATTCGAACAGCTGCAAAGATCAGTACTTAGAAAGTTTTAAGCAAAACATGAGTCCTGGTCTTGTAATAGAATTCAGTTGAATAAACTGTTTATGGCTGTTGTTTGCAGCTCTCTTTTTCTCTTGTTAAGTGTATCCAGTCCACGGATCATCCATCACTTATGGGATATATTCTCCTTCCCAACAGGAAGCTGCAAGAGTCCACCCACAGCAAAGCTGCTATATAGCTCCTCCCCTAACTGCCATTACCAGTCATTCTCTTGCAAGTCTCAACATAGATAGGAGGTCGTGAGAGTCTGTGGTTTTTTATACTTAGTTTATTTCTTCAATCAAAAGTTTGTTATTTTTAAATGGCACCGGAGTGTGCTGTTTATCTCAGGCAGTATTTGGAAGAAGAATCTGCCTGCGTTTTTTCTATGATCTTAGCAGACGTAACTAAGATCCAGTTGCTGTTCTCACACATTCTGAGGAGTAAGGTACTTCAGAGGGGGAATGGCGTGCAGGTTTTCCTGCAAATAAGGTATGTGCAGTAAAATATTTTTCTAAGGAATGGAATTGACTAGGAAAATACTGCTGATACCGAAGTAATGTAAGTACAGCCTTTAAATGCAGTGAAAGCGACTGGTACCAGGCTGATTGATAGAGATATATACTAAGGTATGTGCAGTAATATATTTTTCTAAGGAATGGAATTGACTAAGAAAATACTGCTGATACCGAAGTAATGTAAGTAAAGCCTTAAATGCAGTGATAGCGACTGGATCAGGCTTATTAATAGACATACATACTCTTATAAGAATGTGTTTTAAAACGTTTGCTGGCATGTTTAATCGTTTTTTAACATATGTTTGGTGATAAAACTTATTGGGGCCTAATTTTTCCACATGGCTGGCTTAAATTTTGCATAGAAACAGTTATAGGGAAGGTAATCCACAGCTCAGCTGTGGCAGTTTTGTTGTGTCTGTTTAAAAAAATGTCGTTTTTTTTTTTTTATTATCTGTTTTTTGCATTAAGGGGTTAATCATCCATTTGCAAGTGGGTGCAATGCTCTGTTAACTTATTACATGTACTGTAAAAATTTCGTTTGATTTACTGCCTTTTTTCACTGTTTTTCAAATTTTGACAAAATTTGTTTCTCTTAAAGGCACAGTAACGTTTGTTATATTTGCTTGTTAACTTGATTTAAAGTGTTTTCCAAGCTTACTAGTCTCTTTATTAGTTCTAACATGTCTAACATAGAGGAGGCTCTGTGTTTATTATGTTTAAAGCCATGGTGGAACCCCATTTTAGAATGTGTACCAGATGTACTGATTTCATGTTAAACAATAAAGATCATTTTTTGTATTTAAAAACATTATCACCAGAGGATTCTGTCGAGGGGGAAGTTATGCCGACTAACTCTCCCCACGTGTCAGACCCTTTGACTCCCGCTTTAGGGACTCACGCTCAAATGGCGCCAAGTACATCAAGGGCACCCATAGCGTTTATTTTACCAGAGGATTCTGTCGAGGGGGAAGTTATGCCGACTAACTCTCCCCACGTGTCAGACCCTTTGACTCCCGCTCCAGGGACTCACGCTCAAATGGCGCCAAGTATATCAATGGCGCCCATAGCGTTTATTTTACAAGACATGGCAAAGGTTGTGTATAATACACTGGCAGCAGTATTAGTCAGACTACCTGAAATTAAAGGAAAGCAAAACAGCTCTGGGGGTAGATTCAGAGCATACAGACGCTTTAAGAACCATGTCTGATACTACCTCACAATATGCTTAGTCTGTGGGTGATATTTGTGACTCAGGGAAGATGATTTAACCTGATTCTGATATTTCTACATTTAAAATTTATGCTTGAGAACCTCCACTTGTTGCTCAGGGAGGCTTTAGCTGCTCTGAATGAATGTGTACAATCGCAGTGCCAGAGAAATTGTGTAGACTGGATAAATAATATGCAGTGCCGGTGTGTACTTATGTTTTTCCAATACCTAAAGAGGTTTACTAAAATTTTTCATAAGGAATGGGATAGACCAGGTGTGCCGTTCTCTTCCCCTCCTATTTTTTAGAAGAATGTTTTCTAATAGTTGCCACCACACGGGACTTATGGCAGACAGTTCCTAAGGTGGAGAGAAGAGTTTCTACTCTAGCTAAGCGTACCACTACCTCTGGTGAGGACTGTTCTGCTTTTTTAGATCCAATGGATAAAAAATGTTTATTCAACAAGGTTTTATCCTGCAGCCCCTTGCACGCATTGCTCCTGTCACTGCTGCTGCGGCGTTCTGGTTTGAGTCTCTTGATGAGGCTTTACAGGCTCCATTGGATGAATATATTTGACAAGCTTAGAGCACTTAAGCTAGCCAATTCCTTTGTTTTCTGATGCCTTTGTTCCTTTGACTAGACTAACGGCTAAGAATTCTGTTTTTTACTATACTGGCGCGCAGAGCGCTATGGCTTATATCATGGTCAGCTGTCGTGACTTTAATAAATAAGCTACTTAACTTCCTCAGGACAGGTCCAAATCAAGGGACAAAAAAGGCCTAATTTTCGTGCCTTTCGAAAATTCAAGGCAGGTGTGGCATCAACTTCCTCTAAGGCAGACAACCGGACCTGGAACAAAGATAAGCAGGTCAAGGAGCCTGCTGCTGCCTCTAAAACAGCATGAGGAATGGACCCCTATCTGGTAACGGATCCTATAGGGGGCAGACTTCATTCTTCGCCCAGGCATGGGCAAGAGATGCCCAGGATCCCTGGGCATTGGAAATTATACCCCAGAGATATCTTCTGGATTTCAAAGCTTTCCCCCCCAAAAAAGGGGAGTTTTTGCCTTTCACATTTATCTGCAAACCAGATAAAGAAAGAGACATTCTTGCATTGTGTACGTGACCCATTCAGTTCCAATAGAGGAACAGGGACACAGTTTTCCTCAAATCGGTTTGTGGTTCCCAAGGAAAGGAAACCTTCAGACCTATTTTGGATCTAAAAGATCTTAAACAAATTCTTTAGAATTCTATCATTTAAGATGGAAACTATTCGTACCATCTTAACTATGATCCAGGAGAGTCAATAGAGGACTACAATGGATTTGAAGGATGCTTATCCTCACATTACGATGCATAAAGATCACCATCGGTTTTTCAGGTTTGCCTTTCTAGACAGGCATTACCAGTTTGTAGCTCTTTCCTTTGGGTTAACTACAGCCCCTAGAATCTTTATGGAGGTTCTGGGGTCACTTTGGCGGTCCTTAGGCCGCGGGGCATAGAAGTGGCCCCTTATTTAGACAACATCCTGATACAGGCGTCAAACATCCAAGTTGCCAAGTCTCATACGGACGTAGTACTGGCATTTCTGAGATCGCATGGGTGGAAAGTGAACAAGGAAAGAGTTCTCTATCCCCAATATCAAGGGTTTCCCTCCTAGGGATTCTGATAGATTTTGTAGAAATTAAAATTTACCTGACGGAGTCCAGGTTGTCAAAGTTTCTAAATTTCTGCCGTGTTCTTCATTCCATCTGCGCCCTTTGGTGGCTCAGTACATGAATGTAATCGGCTTAATGGTAGCGGCAAGGGACATAGTACCGTTTGCACGCCTACATTTCAGACCACTGCAACTATGCATGCTCAGCCAGAGGAACGGGGATTACACAGATTTGTTCTCCTGTTAAATCCGGACCAAGAAACCAGAGATTCTCTTCTCTGGTGACTATCTCGGGTCCATCTGTCCAAGGGTATGACCTTCCGCAGGTCAGATGGGACAATTGTTACAACAGATGCCAGCCTTTTAGGTTGGGATACAGTCTGGAACTCCCTGAAGGCTCAGGGATAGTGGACTCAGGAGGAGACCCTCCTTCTAATGAATATTCTGGAACTGGGAGCGATATTCCATGCTTTTCAGACTTGGCCTCAGTTAGCAACTCTGAGGTACATCATATTTCAGTCGGACAATATCACGACTGTGGCTTACATCAACCATCAAGGGGGAACAGAAGTTCCCTAGCAATGTTAGAAGTCTTAAAATAATTCACTGGACAGAGACTCACTCTTGTCTAAAAGCTATCCCTATCCCAGGTGTTGAGAACTGGGAGGCAGATTTTCTAAGTCGTCAGACTTTTCATCCGGGGGAGTGGGACTTCCCTCCGGAGGGGTTTGCACAAGATCAAGCAGGAGAGTGCTTTGGTGCTTTTGACAGCGCCTGCGTGGCCACGCAGGACCTGGTATGCAGATCTGGTGGACATGTCATCCTTTCCACCACGGTCTCTGCTTCTGAGACAGGACCCTCTACCTCAGGGTCTTTTCAACCATCTAAATATAACTAATCTGAGATGGACTGCCTGGAGACAGAACGCTTGATGTTATCAAAGCATGGCTTCTCCGAGTCAGTAATTGATACCTTAATACAGGCATAAAAGCCTGTCTCTAGGAAAATTTAACATAAGATATGGTGTAAATATCTTATTGTTATGAATCCAAGGGTTACTCATGGAGTAAAGTCTGGATTCCCAGGATATTATCTTTTCTCCAAGATGATTTTGAGAAAAGGGTTGTCAGCTAGTTCTTTAAAAGGACAGATTTCTACTCTGTCTATTCTTTTGCACAAGCGTCTGGCAGGTATTCTAGACGTTCAGGCATTTGGTCAGGCTTTGGTTAGAACCAAGCCTGTGGTTAAAAATGTTGCTCCGCCATGGAGCTTAAAGCTGGTTCTTAAGGTTCTTCAAGGAGTTCCATTTGAACCTTTTCATTCCATAGATATCAAACTTCTATCTTGGAAAGTTCCTTTTTGGTAGCTATTTCCTCGGCTCATAGAGTCTCCGAGTTATCTGCGTTGCAATGTGATTCTCCTTATCTGGTTCTCCGTACGGATAAGGTAGTCCTGTGTACCAACCTGGGTTTTTACCTAAGGTGGTATCTAACAAGAATATCACTCAAGAGATTGTTGTTCCATTCTTGTATCCTAATCCTTCTTCAAAGAAGGAACGTCTATTACACAATTTGGACGTGGTTCGTGTTTTAAAGTTTTACTTACAAGCTACTACAGAATTTCATCAAACATTCACCTTGTTTGTTGTCTATTCTGGACAGAGGAGAGGTCAAAGGACTTCAGCAACCTCTCTGTCTTTTTGGTTAAAAAGCATAATTCATTTAGCTTATGAGACTGCTGGACAGCAGCCTCCTGAAGGGATTACAGCTCATTCTACTAGAGCTGTGGTTTTCACTTAGGCCTTTTTTAAATGTGGCTTCTGTTGAACAGATTACAAGACGGAGTCTTGGTCTGCGTTTCATACTTTTTCAAATTTAACAAATTTGATACCTTGCTTCTTCGGAGGCTATTTTTGGGAGAAAGGGTTTTTTACAGGCAGTGGTAACTTCCGTTTAAGTACCTGCCTTGTCCCTCCCATCATCCGTGTACTTTAGCTTTGGTATTGGTATCCCATAAGTGATGGATGATCCGTGGACTGGATACACTTAACAAGAGAAAACATAATTTATGCTTACCTGATAAATTTATTTCTCTTGTAGTGTATCCAGTCCACGGCCCGCCCTGTCCTTTTAAGGCAGGTAATTTTTCCATTAAACTACAGTCACCACTGCACCCTATGGTTTTCCTTTCTCTGCATGTTTTCGGTCGAATGACTGGTAATGGCAGTTAGGGGAGGAGCTATATAGCAGCTTTGCTGTGGGTGGACTCTTGCAGCTTCCTGTTGGGAAGGAGAATATATCCCATAAGTGATGGATGATCCGTGGACTGGATACACTACAAGAGAAATAAATTTATCAGGTAAGCATAAATTATGTTTTTTATGCTCTTATCATATTCTAGGTATTTAGGAAATTAATCAAATTGAGCAATCGACTAATGATTTATATTTACATGTTTGCCACCCAATAGCTAGCATTTCTGGTTGCTCTTATCCTAAAGCTCACTAAGAAGTTATATAAGTGAGTTAATAAGGCAACATCAGAAACTTATCTCTAGAGCAACATTTTTGTTCTAGAAAGACAAGGATTGTAAATTAATTTGAATAAATCTTTGTTTAATGTAAATTAAAAGAACCTAGATCTGGTGTGTGGTTCTAGACTAGAGTAATCCAAGATTTGCTCTCGCCGGAGAGGAGTCTAGAAGTAAGAGATTTCCATGATACAACTAACACACACACACAATCAACCCTGGGCTTCTATTTGATGATCACAATTGCTGGCTTTGAGATAGGACAATATAATCTAACAAATATCCTCATTTAGATGCAATATCCCGATTTTAAAGGGTAAACAATATTTTCCTGATGATATTTAGATTAAATAGACATGATTATTGGTGACTTTAAAAGAAAAGAGGGGGAGACCAATGGCACTACAATTTCACTTAAGGCTAAGCTCAGGATCTCGTTACTGTAGCTACTTCTGGGATAATTTCCAGATGTAATAGTATGTAATACTGGAGTCTGCGGTGCTGTGTACTTGGCTGCAACTTGAAAGACTGAGCGTGGTTAAATTAATAACCACTAGGAATTGTACACGAATAGCACTCGTGAGCTATGTGAATGAACTAGAATTAACCACGTATTACAAAAAGACTAATCAGTGATTGAAATGATAATGTTCTCAAGGTATACAAGAACCACACTAAATTAAAACTTAACGTTTATTGATTAAACAGTGCTAAAATTAGCGGAAAACTACATATAATTAAAAACACTAGCTAGAAATAGAGGCTATGTTTTCTTGAGCAAAGGAGAGTATTTAGGTAGTTAATCTGGGGTCTTAAGTAGGTGATATCTACAAAACTGACTTATTAAGTATGTTGTAAGTACTGAATAGTCTACAGAGTCAGTATATAGAGTATGAGTATGGAGAATATAAGGTGTCTTAAAGGACTGTTGTCATGCGTGGGTCTATTGGGTTGACTGTTACCAGCAATATCAAAGTCCTTAAAATCTACTAAGAGTGGGTAGTTTTTAGTGATTAATCCCTATATAACCCATCTATAGTTATGGCTGTTGAACAATAAGTTTTATGTATCTAATATTTGAAAGGGTGGTATTCCGTATCTAAATTGTTTGGTTGGAATACTTTGTAATGATATTTAATGTTGTATCTCCTTATGTATGTGTTACACTTTCTCTTATTGCAGTATTACCCAGATTTAAAATAGATTGTGTTACACGTTTCTCTTGTTTTTTAATTTTGTGATTTAATAATTTACTGTATTTGAGATGGACACATACAAGTTTTTTATATATTGTACCGTGGTTTATTGTTGTACTCCACAGATTAGATTTGACAATAAAGTTTTTTTCTCCCTTTAGCTAATTTGTTTGGTTCACAGAATTCAGTCACTGAAGGCAAGATAACGTTTAAAGTACGTTTCTTTTTAGTTTGAATTTCTTCAGAGGTGAAAAAATATACTCAATGTTAGGCAGGGAGATGTTTTATGGTTTCTACCTTTTTCTCTAATATATATGTATTTAGAATAATTTGGTAAATTTCATTATAGTTAACACACTCAAATTACTAGCCCAGTAAGGTGCTGCTATGTGATACTGCTTGAGATGCGTGTCTTTTCACATGCAAGACTTTTTTTCAACTTTTGTCAATCTTTATCAAGATACAATACATAGATGGAATATTACACTTTCCTGTTTAAATCGTGTTATGTTCTAACAGTCTTATTCAAACTCTTTGTGACACCCAATGAGTCCTTATAGTTATCTATACCCTCTTTGTTAAATTTACAGAGTATTTTCTTAGCATTCCCTATGAATATAGGACTGTCTAAGTTTGAATACCCACATATGTGTTTTTGTTTGACCCCGTAATGTTTGTGGCATATAATTATAGACTCGGCTTTTGTGTTCACTTGTCCGGTAATGTCCGGTATCTATATGATTTTTGTTTGGCGCTTTACTATTAAACTTAAGTCTCCGTTAGTGCCTGTCAGCATCCCAGTAACGGTTAAGTATTTTAGAAAGCAGCACTTGTATTGTTAGCCTGTCCGGTATGGCTATTGAATCAGGATTCAGCGCTCGTATTCTTATATTATTTAATACCGGTGCAATAATCTGATTTGCCGGTAATAATAAGGTACTATAGAGCTCCTGAAATAGTCATACCTGTGACTCGGCTAATGTTATTTTGTAATAATGAAGTGGCTTTTTGTTGTTAGTTGAATTGCCGGAGTGGCAGTATGGTTCCCCAGCGATAATTGCAAATTGGGTAGCAGCCACTCTCTAAAAAAGCCGGTCTAATTATATGAGTTCTGGTTCTCCTTTTAATACATAAAGTTACGGCTATATCCTAATAGATAGCCTGTATGGTTTTGAACATAGCACTAATTGAAGCTAGCAACTAAAACACAGGAGCTCGCTAAGACTCCTCACCATTTCCCTGAGTCCCTAACATGTTTTGCCGTAAACTCCGGCTTTTTCAAAGGGTTATGATTATTGGTGAGCTGTGTTGCCTATTTATGGTCAACTGTCACGGAAACCAAGCTGCCAAGGCCACCCTCCCTCCCTCAATATTGGATTACTTTGTGTCCCAACCCCCTTTCACTTGTTTCTACACTGCTTGTACTTTGTCACTGAAAGAGCTGATCTCTGGCCGCTTGGGCCCTTTCAAAAGAGCCGGGCTTGTCGAACTACTCGCCGTCTGGGTTCGCTAGGGATCCCCGCTGAACTTCAACCTAGGTCGCTCCAGAGGGCCTTTGCCCCAGAGCACCGCTCTTTGGGGGATTTGTACTTCCTATGAAGGGCAAGGATTGGGGTGATTGCCAGGAGGGAGCTCACTTCTGAACTCGGGTTTCGGACCCCCTCTACCATTACTACCACTGGCTGACCCGGTGTACATTTGATCAGCTGCCGCTCCAGCCCCCAGCAACGGGTCATGTCGCTTTTTGGACTGTGACACCTTGGGGCCCAGAGCTCTCCAACGGTATCCGGAAATAGGCACCATTCCCTATGGATCACCCTAAAACGGCGACCTAGCTATTATGGGATCCCTATGTGACTTGTTCCTACGAAGGCGCCAACCTGTCTGGAGTGGTGGGAATGGTGGAATTTTGAGATCAGATAAGGCTTTTATCAAGATGGCCAATGTGTATAAAGGCAGTGTTTTTTTTCCCAATAAAGTCTGTTCGTTTCACCTTAATACTGGTCTTGTCTGGTTATTATGGTGGGCTCTTGCAAAAATCACTTTCTCCGCTCTATAGCTACAAGTTCCAGGTACAGGAAGGACCCTTTTTGGCATAGCTACCCAGTCGGGGTAGCCTGAGTCCATCACAACTGGTTAGCAGCGGTGGGATGCTTCCTTCTACCTGGAAAATCCAAACCACCACCAGGGCCCCTTCGGATGGAGCAGCGGTACTCAGGGTTTAAAAGATGTACCCTTTCTGGAAGTTCGTGGACAAGTGACCAGCAACAAATCCAAGGCAGCAATCATCGCCGAGCTGATGGAAGGTGATCGAGCCAGCAATCAGGCCAGTGAGCCCGGCAGTAACCAGGGCAGAGTGACCAAGCCAGTGAACCCTCAACTGGGGGGACTGAGATGTCCGCGGTCCAAAGGGAGATCCAGTGGTGGCTAGCGTTCTATGGGACCACCCCACCCCAGGAGATCTTCATGCATATAATTGCGGACACTACCTGCCTCAAGATGCTGGAGGTCCAAAAGGCTATGGGGGGAGCCATACTGGACGATCTGAGGCCTGCTGTCCCCCACAAGAAGTTACCCCATGAGGCTTTGCATGCCTTTAAAGATGGAGAAGAGGAGATCGACCGATAACTGCAGGTATTCAAGACTCAGTGCGAGCTGCAGGGCATTGCTGCTGCCAACTGGGTTACTCTCTTGATTGGGAAGCTGTCGGTAAGGGCCTTGGATGCTTTGAGGCCATTCCTCTAGAGCAGTGCTTTCCAAACTGTGTGTCGTGACACATTAGTGTGTCGGCAGCAGTGTGTAGGTGTGTCCCTGCATCAGCGCAAATTTTTTTTAATTTAAAATTCTTTTTACAATTTATTTTGGTTTCCGACTTTCCGCCTGCCTGCTACGCATATGACGTAGTTGACACGTGATTGATACCTAGTGGGTCACAAATCATCTTAACCTATTGGCGCAGCTTAGCAGGAACTGAAACTATTCCCATTGGCGGCACATTGGCTCCTGACTGCATGTGTAGTCTCCTCAATCTTCTCGTGACTGCACGTGTAGTCAGTGAGTGGGACAGCAGTGTGTTTGCAGCGAGGGCAGTAGTCAGTCGGACTCGCAGAGCTCTGAGGGCAGCAGCTTAAACGCTGAGCTGAAGTCAGAAGTCTATGTTTTTTTCTTGCAGCTAGCTCCCAGTAGTGCATTGCTACTCCTGCTCTTGATATATGGATAGGAAGTGGAAGCTTAAAAATGCTAGTTGATGTTATGCGAGCGTCTTTATCTAATATTCCACTGAATATTCAAACTGTTCATCCCATAAACCTCATACATCCCATTAAAATAGTAAGTAGCTATAGGTGTTATTAAACTTTTTTTTTTCCATTCATGCACATGCTTACTGTTACTTGTAAATACATTTCTTTATTATATTGTTTGTATGTGTCTGTATCTCTTAAAACAAGTTAGTTTAACCTCCTGTTTGCTAGTACAACTGAATTACTGTGTCGCAAAATGATGTAGCTCTAAAAAGTGTGTCACCAACATGAAAAGTTTGAAAAGCTCTGCCCTAGAGGACAAGCGGAACTATGAGCGGGTGAAGGAACGCATCTTGGCTAGGTATGCCATCACCCCGGAGGCTCACTGTCTGAAGTTCCGGAGCTTAAGGAGGAGAGAAGGGCAACCCCTTACCAAGTGGACCCACCAGTTCACCGCTCCCTGGACTATTGGTTTTCGGGTTGCCAAGTGACCACCCTTGCCCAAGTCTCCCAGCTCATCCTTATGGAATTTTTTATAGCCCTTCCCCCAGGAGGTACGAGAATGGGTCAGATATCGGAAACTTGAGACAGTGGATCAAGCTGCCATCCTGGCAGACCAATTCTTGGATGCCCGAACGCACGGTTCAACCCGAACCCCATCCAACAGCCTGCTCCACTCCTGCACCTCCTTAGCCTCCAGTGACCCACCGGCACCCCTCTGCTCCACCGGCTCCACTCTGGTCTTCTGGACCCAGTCCGCCCCACCCCAACCAAAAAAAATTGTCCAAAGAATCCACCCCACCCCAACTAAACCAGAGCACCAGCTTGGGTTCCCAGAGGAGCGGCTCACTGCTTTGAGTCAGGGAGCCCAGCAGACACCGCTGCTTGGGCCGAAAAAGAATTTGGGGTTTTGCATGAGGTAGACCCGGTGCAGGCGGCAGCTGGCAACAATCGGCTGCACCATCAACCGGCAGTTATGGATCAACATCTGGCAGGCCCAAGGACTACGGGACAGTGGAGCCACCATTACTCTTGTTTAGCCACACCTGGTCAGCAGTTCGGACAAGATGAGGAAATCCATTACAGTTCGTGTGTCTGGGGGTAAGGTGCTCTGGATCCATACAGCACGGGTTCAATTAGATTGCTGTGCCGACTCCCGTACTGTCGAAGTGGGAGCCATGGCGCACTTGCCAGCGGAAGTCTTGTTTGAAAATGATTTGGGGCATCTCGCATCCTCCGTTATGGACGGCCCTATGGATACTTGCCCAGTCACCACCAGCCAACAAGCCATGCTCCAAGCTGCCGCACTCAACTCTGGGACCCAGGTAAGCCACCTCCACCTGACTACTACCCTGACTGACCACCCTGTCTCCTGGGCTTCCCCCTCTGATTTTGCCCAGGACACGTTAAGTGACCCAACGTTAGCTCCCTACCTAGCCCGGGTGGGGACCGACCCTGGGAGGTTAGGAGGGGACCACTTTGAATGTATGTGCAAATTCCACAGCAACTCCTACTCACAGGAAATGAAAAGTCCTTGTATAGGTAAAAACATTTTCTTTATTGGTGGTGAATGCAGGATAAAACCATAAGGGAGCAAAGCTGCTCACATCAGCAGGAAAGAGTATCCGGTAGTGCAGGAAACAGCAGACATGTTTCGTGTGGGATCTCCACACTTGTTCACTGCTATGATTTGCACTTGCCAGGATGCCCTAATTTAAGGGATACACTTAAACAATTAAATTAAACACACATGTGATAATTAACACTTTCCTTCCTGTATAGTAAAGTTGATACACAATTCATTAGTAAGTAGTGGCTATACATTTACATTTGATTACATATGAATAATATATAATAAATATTCAAAAATTCTATAGTGATATGCAAGGGATATGTAGTGGGGGATTAAAGCAGGACATTACAAATTCAGTTAAACAAAATGTTTATACTAAAGGTAATTAAATAAATAGATTGACATCTGACTCCATGTTTATTCCTAGAGGATGTCTGGTATTTAGTGTAAATATCCACTGTGCCTCTTTGTAACTAAGTTTGTACTCTCTATCTCCACCTCTCTTGTGTTTGGGGACATAATCAATTGCCTGAAAGGATGCCAATGATGAATCTGCATCGTGCATGTTTTTAAAATGTTTTGACACTGTAAACACCTCGGGGTCATCAATGTCCCTAATATGCTCGAGTGCTCTATCCCTGAGCATCCTTTTGGTTTTTCCTACATATTGGATTTGGCACCCCCTACAGGTCAGAAGATATATTACGTGTGTAGAGTTACAATTTAAATTATATCTGATTTGATAGGTACTGTTAGAGACAGAGGATTTGAACAGTTCTCCTTCTGTGACATAGTTACAAGTCTTGCAAATTCTAGACTTGCATCTGTAAAAGCCTAGCCTTTTGGGTATCCATGTACGCACATTGCGTTCAGGTAATTGAGAAGGGGCCACCATATTTCCTATGGTCTTAGCTTTTCTAGCCACGAATTTACATCCATTATTTGCCACTTTCTCCAAACTGGGGTCAGTGGCAAGGATGGGTAAACATTCTTTTACGACATTGCAGATTTTGTGAAATTCCTGACTATATGGAGTGCTAAAAATTAGCTTATTCCCACTAGTCTTTGTTTTGGAATGACCCAAATCAACACGTTTGTACTCCAAAAGAGTATCACGTGGTATTAGAGTGACTTCTTCTCTAGTAGTTTTTAGTAAATGAGTTGGATAGCCACGCTCAGACAGTCTCTTGTCCAAAATATCAATTTGTTCCTTATATGTTGCATCATTGGAACAGAGTCTTTTAGTCCGTATGTATTGGCCTTTTGGTATGGCTTTCAGGACGTGTCCTGGGTGGCACAATTTGTAATTTAAAATTGTATTGCCACCCGTTGGTTTCCTATAAAGACAGGTGTCAATAGTGCATGTCAATATATTTGCCCTAAGTTCAATGTCTAAAAATATAATTTGTGATTTCTCCTGTTAAGTGTAGTCAGTCCACGGGTCATCCATTACTTATGGGATTATATCTCCTCCCTAACAGGAAGTGCAAGAGGATCACCCAAGCAGAGCTGCTATATAGCTCCTCCCCTCTACGTCATACCCAGTCATTCTCTTGCACCTAACTAATAGATAGGACGTGTGAGAGGACTGTGGTCGTTAAACTTAGTTTTTTATTTCTTCAATCAAAAGTTTGTTATTTTAAACAGCACCGGAGTGTGTTGTTCTTTCTCAGGCAGCATTAGAAGAAGAATCTACCTGAGTTTGTGTATGATCTTAGCGGTCGTAACTAAGATCCATTTGCTGTTCTCGGCCATTCTGAGGAGTGAGGTAACTTCAGAACAGGGGACAGCGGGCAGGGTTCACCTGCAAGGAGGTATGTTGCAGTATATTATTTTCTAAGGAATGGAATTGACTGAGAAAATACTGCTGATACCGATGTAATGTAAGTGCATCCTTAAATGCAGTAGTAGTGACTGGTATCAGGTTGATATGTATGTATGTTTACACTGAGGTATTTCTAGGGAATGGAACTTCACTAAGAAAATACTGTATACATTTAACTTATATTTGAGCCTCCACTGCAGTGAAAGCGACTAGCAGCAGGCTTATTAATAACATTTCATAATTTTATATTTAAAACGTTTACTGGCATGTTAATCGTTTTTCTCTGAGGTACTTGGTGATAAAACTTTATGGGCATTATTTTTCCACATGGCTGTCGTTTGTTTATGAATAAAATCAGTTTACTGAGCTTCCCCACTGTTGTATTATGAGTGGGAGGGGCCTATTTTGGCGCTTTATTGCGCAGAAAAAATTCAGTCACAGTCTTCCTATTTCTTCCTCCATGATCCAGGACGTCTCTACAGAGCCCAGGGGTCTCCAAAACTAGTTTTGAGGGAGGTAATCACTCACAGCAGACCTGTGAGACTGTGATAAAAACGCTTATATTAAATTGTTATCCGTTTTGGGTACTAAGGGGTTAATCATCCATTTGCTGGTGGGTGCAATCCTTTCCTTTGCTAACTTAATGCATTTACTGTGAAAATTTGGTTGCTATAACTAATTTGGTTCATTGTTATTTCAACTGTGACAGTTTTTTGTGCTTCTTAAAGGCACAGTAACGTTTTTTATATTGCTTGTAAATTTATTTGAAAAGTATTTTCCAAGCTTGCTAGTCTAATTGCTAGTTTGTTTAAACATGTCTGACACAGAGGAATCTCTTTGTGCAATATGTTTAAAGGCCAATGTGGAGCCCAATAGAAATTTGTGTACTAATTGCATTGATGCTACTTTAAATAAAAGCCAATCTGTACATGTAAAGAAAATTTCACCAGACAACGAGGGGGAAGTTATGCCTACTAATTCTCCTCACTTGTCAGTACCTTCGTCTCCCGCTCAGGAGGTGCGTGATATTGTGGCGCCAAGTACATCAGGGCGGCCCTTACAAATCACTTTGCAAGACATGGCTAATGTTATGACTGAAGTATTATCTAAATTTCCAGAATTTAGGGGTAAACGCGACCACTCTGGGGTGAGAACAGAGTGCGCTGATAATAATAGAGCCATGTCTGATACTGCGTCACAATTTGCAGAACATGAGGACGGAGAGCTTCATTCTGTGGGTGACGGATCTGATCCAAGTAAACTGGACTCAGACATTTCAAATTTTAAATTTAAGCTTGAGAACCTCCGTGTTTTACTAGGGGAGGTTTTAGCGGCTCTGAATGATTGTAACACGGTTGCAATTCCAGAGAAATTATGTAGGCTGGATAGATACTATGCGGTACCGGTGTGTACTGATGTATTTCCTATACCTAAGAGGCTTACAGAAATTATTAACAAGGAGTGGGATAGACCCGGTGTGCCTTTTTCACCCCCTCCTATATTTAGAAAAATGTTTCCAATAGACGCCACCACACGGGACTTATGGCAGACGGTCCCTAAGGTGGAGGGAGCAGTTTCTACTCTGGCTAAGCGCACCACTATCCCGGTGGAGGATAGCTGTGCTTTTTCAGATCCAATGAATAAAAAGTTAGAGGGTTACCTTAAGAAAATGTTTGTTCAACAAGGTTTTATATTACAACCCCTTGCATGCATTGCGCCTGTCACGGCTGCGGCGGCATTCTGGTTTGAGTCTCTGGAAGAGACCATTAGCTCAGCTCCATTGGATGAGATTATAGACAAGCTTAGAGTCCTTAAGCTAGCTAATTCATTTATTTCTGATGCCGTAGTACACTTAACTAAGCTTACGGCTAAGAACTCCGGATTCGCCATTCAAGCGCACAGAGCGCTGTGGCTTAAATCCTGGTCAGCCGATGTGACTTCTAAATCTAAATTGCTTAACAGGGCCCGGTTTGAAAGAAATTATCGCTGACATTACTGGAGGTAAGGGCCATGCCCTGCCTCAAGACAGAGCCAAAACAAGGGCTAAACAGTCTAATTTTCGTGCCTTTCGTAACTTCAAGGCAGGAGCAGCATCAACTTCCTCCGCTCCAAAACAGGAAGGAACTGTTGCTCGCTACAGACAGGGCTGGAAACCTAACCAGTCCTGGAACAAGGGCAAGCAGGCCAGAAAGCCTGCTGCCGCCCCTAAGACAGCATGAAGTGAGGGCCCCCGATCCGGAAACGGATCTAGTGGGGGGCAGACTTTCTCTCTTCGCCCAGGCTTGGGCAAGAGATGTCCAGGATCCCTGGGCGTTAGAGAGCATATCTCAGGGATATCTTCTGGACTTCAAAGCTTCTCCTCCAAAAGGGAGATTTCATCTTTCAAGGTTGTCAGCAAACCAGATAAAGAAAGAGGCGTTTCTACGCTGTGTACAAGACCTTTTAATAATGGGAGTGATCCACCCAGTTCCGCGGTCGGAACAGGGACAAGGGTTTTACTCAAATCTGTTTGTGGTTCCCAAAAAAGAGGGAACCTTCAGACCAATCTTGGACTTAAAGATCCTAAACAAATTCCTAAGAGTTCCATCGTTCAAAATGGAAACTATTCGGACAATCTTACCTATGATCCAAAAGGGTCAGTACATGACCACAGTGGATTTAAAGGATGCCTACCTTCACATACCGATTCACAAAGATCATTATCGGTACCTAAGGGTTGCCTTCCTAAACAGGCATTACCAGTTTGTAGCTCTTCCCTTCGGGTTAGCTACGGCTCCAAGAATCTTTACAAAGGTTCTGGGCTCTCTTCTGGCGGTACTAAGACCGCGAGGAATATCGGTAGCTCCGTACCTAGACGACATTCTGATACAAGCGTCAAGTTTCCAAACTGCCAAGTCTCATACAGAGTTAGTTCTGGCATTTCTAAGGTCGCATGGGTGGAAGGTGAACGTAGAAAAGAGTTCTCTATCTCCACTCACAAGAGTTCCCTTCTTGGGGACTCTTATAGATTCTGTAGAAATTAAAATTTACCTGACAGAGGACAGGTTAACAAAACTTCTAAATGCTTGCCGTGTCCTTCATTCCATTCAACATCCGTCAGTGGCTCAATGCATGGAGGTAATCGGCTTAATGGTAGCGGCAATGGACATAGTTCCTTTTGCACGCCTACATCTCAGACCACTGCAATTGTGCATGCTAAGTCAGTGGAATGGGGATTACTCAGATTTGTCCCCTATGCTGAATCTGGATCAAGAGACCAGAGATTCTCTTCTATGGTGGCTTTCTCGGCCACATCTGTCCAGGGGGATGCCCTTCAGCAGGCCAGATTGGACGATTGTAACATCAGACGCCAGCCTGCTAGGTTGGGGCGCTGTCTGGAATTCCCTGAAGGCTCAGGGATCATGGACTCAGGAGGAGAAACTCCTTCCAATAAACATTCTGGAATTAAGAGCGGTTTTCAATGCTCTTCTGGCTTGGCCTCAGTTAGCAACTCTGAGGTTCATCAGGTTCCAGTCGGACAACATCACGACTGTGGCTTACATCAACCATCAGGGAGGGACAAGGAGTTCCCTAGCGATGATGGAAGTCTCAAAGATAATTCGCTGGGCAGAGTCTCACTCTTGCCACCTGTCAGCGATCCACATCCCAGGCGTGGAGAACTGGGAGGCGGATTTCCTAAGTCGCCAGACTTTTCATCCGGGGGAGTGGGAACTTCATCCGGAGGTATTTGCCCAACTGCTTCGGCGTTGGGGCAAACCAGATCTGGATCTCATGGCGTCTCGCCAGAACGCCAAGCTTCCTTGTTATGGATCCAGGTCCAGGGACCCGGGAGCGGTACTGATAGATGCTCTGACAGCACCTTGGGTCTTCAACATGGCTTATGTGTTTCCACCCTTCCCGATGCTTCCTCGATTGATTGCCAGGATCAAACAGGAGAGAGCATCAGTGATTCTAATAGCGCCTGCGTGGCCACGCAGGACCTGGTATGCAGATCTAGTGGACATGTCGTCCTGTCCACCATGGACTCTGCCTCTGAGACAGGACCTTCTGATTCAGGGTCCTTTCAAACATCCAAATCTAATTTCTCTGAGGCTGACTGCATGGAGATTGAACGCTTGATTCTATCAAAGCGTGGATTCTCGGAGTCAGTGATTGATACCTTAATACAGGCTAGGAAACCTGTTACCAGGAAAATTTACCATAAAATATGGCGTAAATACTTGCATTGGTGCGAATCCAAGAGTTACTCATGGAGTAAGGTTAGGATTCCTAGGATATTGTCTTTTCTACAAGAAGGTTTAGAAAAGGGTTTATCTGCTAGTTCGTTAAAGGGACAGTTCTCAGCTCTATCCATCCTTTTACACAGACGTCTGTCAGAAGTTCCAGACGTTCAGGCTTTTTGTCAGGCTTTGGCCAGGATTAAGCCTGTGTTTAAAACTGTTGCTCCGCCGTGGAGTTTAAACTTAGTTCTTAACGTTTTACAGGGTGTTCCGTTTGAACCCCTTCATTCCATTGATATCAAGCTGTTATCTTGGAAAGTTCTGTTTTTAATGGCTATTTCCTCGGCTCGAAGAGTCTCTGAGTTATCGGCCTTACATTGTGATTCTTCTTATCTGATTTTTCATTCAGACAAGGTAGTTCTGCGTACTAAACCTGGGTTCTTACCTAAGGTAGTCACTAACAGGAATATCAATCAAGAGATTGTTGTTCCTTCATTGTGCCCTAATCCTTCTTCAAAGAAGGAACGACTTCTGCACAATCTGGACGTCGTCCGTGCTCTGAAATTTTATTTGCAGGCAACTAAAGATTTTCGCCAAACTTCTTCCCTGTTTGTCGTTTATTCTGGACAGAGGAGAGGTCAAAAAGCTTCGGCTACCTCTCTCTCTTTCTGGCTTCGTAGCATAATACGTTTAGCCTATGAGACTGCTGGACAGCAGCCTCCTGAAAGAATTACAGCTCATTCTACTAGAGCTGTGGCTTCCACTTGGGCCTTTAAAAATGAGGCCTCTGTTGAACAGATTTGCAAGGCTGCAACTTGGTCTTCACTTCACACCTTTTCGAAATTTTACAAATTTGACACTTTTGCTTCTTCGGAGGCTGTTTTTGGGAGAAAGGTTCTTCAGGCAGTGGTTCCTTCCGTGTAAAGATCCTGCCTGTCCCTCCCGTCATCCGTGTACTTTTAGCTTTGGTATTGGTATCCCATAAGTAATGGATGACCCGTGGACTGACTACACTTAACAGGAGAAAACATAATTTATGCTTACCTGATAAATTCCTTTCTCCTGTAGTGTAGTCAGTCCACGACCCGCCCTGTTTTTACGGCAGGTCTAAATTTTAAATTAAACTCCAGTCACCACTGCACCCTATAGTTTCTCCTTTCTCGTTTGGTTTCGGTCGAATGACTGGGTATGACGTAGAGGGGAGGAGCTATATAGCAGCTCTGCTTGGGTGATCCTCTTGCACTTCCTGTTAGGGAGGAGATATAATCCCATAAGTAATGGATGACCCGTGGACTGACTACACTACAGGAGAAAGGAATTTATCAGGTAAGCATAAATTATGTTTTTTGTTGCTCAAAAGTGAATTTGAGATTTGCTTCATTGTCATGCAAATATTTGACAAAATTGACAACACTGTCTTCATCTCCATTCCACACCAGCAGCAGATCATCTATATACCGGCCAAAGTAAACAATGTGATTCTTGAAGGGGTTGTCACCTCCATAGACATGGAACAGCTCCCACCATCCCATATAGAGATTGGCGTAAGAGGGGGCAAACTTGGCCCCCATAGCTGTTCCACGTCTCTGGAGGTAACAACACCCCTCAAACAAAAAGAAATTGTGAGTAAGTAAAAATTCAATGGCCAGAATCAGCAACAGTTGGTGGTACCGCAAAAGTATCGGTACGATCTGCTGCGCATCGGGTATGACATTCCCTTGGCAGGACATCTAGGGATTACTACAACCGGCAACTGAGTGACCCAGACGTTCTTCTGGCCCGGTATTACGGGAGACGTTAGGCAGTACTGTTGTACCTGCAACATTTTTCAGGGAGTAGGGAAGACTGGTGACCACTCTAAAGCCTCCCTGCATCCCCTCCCTATCATCGATGAACCATTCAGCAGGATAGCTGTTGACATTGTCAGCCCATTGCCCCAACCCAGTCCCTTGGGAAAGAGATATATACTGACGGTAGTGGACTATTCTACCCGGTACCCGGAGGCAATCCCCCTGGCCAACATCCAGGCTGAGACCGTAGCCGATGCTCTTCTCCGGATCTTTACCAGAGTGGGCTTCCCCCAGGAGATTATCTCAAACCAAGGGACTCAGTTTACTGCTGAGCTCACTCAGCAGCTATGGAGGCTTTGCGAAGTAAGACCCCTGCCAAGCTCGCCATACCACCCCCAGACCAACGGGGTGTGCGAGAGGTTTAATGGGACACTGAAGCAACTGCTTTTTATGTTCTTGGCCTCTCACAAAGACTGGGAGAGATACCTCTCTGTTCGCTTACAGGGAGGTGCCCAGGAATCTACTGGGTTCCCCTCCTTTGAGTTAGTGTATGGCCGGAGAGTGAGGGGGCCCTAGACCTACTTAGAGCCCACTGGGAAGAATCAGTTAGGGAGGAGAGACCCATTGTAGGGTACGTCCTGGAGTTCAGGGACCGACTGAAAGAGCTTGCCACCAGAGTGCGAGAGAACCTTCAGATCACCCAAGGTAGGCAGAAGGGGTGGTACGACAGTAATGCTTGTAACCGTACCCTAGAAGTGGGGCAAATGGTTCTGGCCCTAAAACCGACCAAGACAGACAAGCTGCAGGCTTCTTGGCAGGGACCCTACCGAGTGATAGAGCAGCTTTGTGATACTACCTACCTGGTCGCCAAATGTTCAGATGAACGAGTCCACTGGACCTTTCATGTGAACATGCTGAAGGCCTACCAGGAAAGGCCAGAGGAAGAAGCCGCCATATGCATTCCAGTCATGGAGGACTCAGAGAGCCTCCCCATGCCGGAGCTACCTGGGAGAGTAGGGCACTAGCAGGCGTAGGAGACATAAGGCTAGATGAGCGGCTATGGAAGGTGCAGCGAGAGCAAGTTAAACAGGTGCTAGAGAAACTGCAGAACATGTTCTCCATGGACCCTGGGTACACCAAAGTATCGGCATACCGGGTCCCTAAGTCTGTTAGGGAAGGCATGCACCGCAAAATTAGGGAGATACGGGAGTTATCGAGCCATCTAACAGCCCCTGGGCATCCCTGGTCGTGCTTGTGCCCAAGTGGGATGGCACAACCCGCTTCTGTGTAGATTACCATAGGCTTAATTACCGGACCACGACCGACACCTATCCCATGCCCCGGGTAGATTAACTATTAGACTGCATCACCCAGGGTAACTTCCTAACGACGCTAGACCTCTTCAAAGGTTACTGGCAGGTTCCCCTGGACACGGATTCCATTCTGAAGTCGGCCTTCATCACCCCATTCGGCCTGTACCAGTTCAAGGTCATGCTGTTTGGGATGAAGAATGCTCCAGCGACATTCCAGAGGATGGTAGATCGCCTCCTAGATGGTCTCCAGTATTATGCCTGTGCATACATGGATGACATTGCAATCTGCAGCGATACCTGGGAGGAACACTTAGTCCACCTAGGCACCGTTTTGGACCGCATCCGGGCTGTGGGGCTGGCGCTGAAGCCAGACAAGTGCACAGTAGGGCGCTCGGAGGTCCAGTACCTTGTGCACCGAGTGGGCTGAGGGAAGCAGAAGCCAGAGCTGGCCAAGATTGAGGCAGTTGCTAATTGGCAGACCCCTAAGACCAAAACCCAAGTTTTAGCTTTTCTTGGTACAGCAGGTTTCGGACCCCACCTCTACCACTACAACCACTGGCTGACCCAGTGTACATTTGATCAGCTGCCGCTCCGGCCCTCATCATGTCGCTTTTTGGACTGTGACACCATGGGGCCGAAGCCCTCCAACTGTACCCGGGAATAGCCACCGCTCCCTCGGGATCACCCTGAAACGGCAACGTATCCATTATGGGATCCCTATGTGACTGTTGTTCCTATGGAGACGCCAACCTGTCTGGAGGGGTGGGAATTTTGGGATCAGATAAGGCTCTTATCAAGATGGCCAATGTGTATAAAAGCAGTGTGTTTTTCCCCATAAAGTCTGTTCATGTTTCACCTTAATACTGGTGTTGTCTGGTTATTATTATTAGTTATCTTGCTAAAATCACTTTCTCTGCTCTATAGCTACAAGTTCCAGGTACAGGAAGGACCCTTTTTTGGTTGCGCTACCCAGTTGGGGTAGCCTGAGTCTGTCGCATCAACATTCAAAGGCAGGGACTTAATGCATGCAAGAAGGACATATTGCACAGGTCGGAAAGGCTCATGTGTATAGCTGAGGTACCCACTGTCATGCCTGTGCCCAGGATTGATCCTGGGTCGCTCTGCTCTACTGTGCTGTTTTTTTTTTTACTTTCCCCTCCAATGGAGGGCTCTGGGAACCTGTAGTCTGTGCTGTCTTACTCTCTGGCTCCACCTGCCTGCCAGCTGTAGATAGCTCTGTAATCAACTTCAGACTATTTAAAGGGACAGTCTACACCAGAATTTTTATTGTTTTAAAAGATAGATAATCCCTTTATTACCCATTTCCCAGTTTTGCATAACCAACACAGTTATAATAATATACTTTTAACCTCTGTGATTCTTATATCTAAGCCTCTGCAAACTGCCCCTTTTTTCAGTTCTTTTGACAGACTTGCAGTCGAGCCAATCAGTGCCTGCTCCCAGATAACTTCTTGTGCACGAGCCCAGTGTTATCTATATGAAATACGTGAACTAACACCCTCTAGTGGTGAAAAACTGTTCAAATGCAATCTGAAAGAGGTGGGCTTCAAGATCTAAGAAATTAGAACCTCCTAGGTTAAGCTTTCAACTAAGAATACCAAGAGAGCAAAGCAAAATTGGTGATAAAAGTAAATTGGAAAATTGTTTAAAATTACATGCTCTATCTGAATCATGAAAGTTTATTTTGGCCTAGACTGTCCCTTTAAGGCTGCTTTTCAAACCACTTCCTGCCCTGACATTGAGCCACATTCTCTCTGTTTGTGCCACTATTTATTCTGAAACCTGCTGACCTTTCTGCTGGTTTTGAACGCAGACTACTCTTCAGATTCTGCCTTTGGTTTTCCCCTTTTGTCATTTTGTCTGGCCTTTTGATACACTGGCATTTTGACCTTCTGCTTGGACTTTACTCTGTCTATTGTTTGTCTACTCTGTACTTTGTATTACCTGGAAGTTATTGGCCTTTTGTCCAACCCATTAGGGGTTTACAGTCTCTAAGGTACTATTCCCGTCTCAGCCACAGAACCTGTCTGGTATCCAGATCCTGCCTCAACATCAGAGCCTGCCTGTTATCCATATCCTGTCTGCCTGGTATTCTGTATCCAGTCTCAGCCACAGAGCCTGCCTGGTATCCTGTGTAAGCCACAAAGCCTGCCTGGTATCCAGATCTTACCTCAGCCACAGAGCCTGCCTGATATCCTGTGTGAGCCACAGTGCCTGACTTGTATCCTGTGGAAGCCACAGTGCCTGGCTGGTATCCTGTGGAAGCAACAGTGCCTGGCTGGTATCCTGTGGAAGCCACAGTGCCTGGCTGGTATCCTGTATCCTGTGGAAGCCACAGTGCCTGACTGGTATACTGTATTCTGTGGAAGCTACAGTGCCTGGCTGGTATCATGTGGAAGCCACAGTGCCTGGCTGGTATCCTGTATCCTGTGGAAGCCACAGTGCCTGGCTGGTATCCTGTATTCTGTGGAAGCCACAGTGCCTGGCTGGTATCCTGTATCCTGTGGAAGCCACAGTGCCTGACTGGTATACTGTATTCTGTGGAAGCTACAGTGCCTGGCTGGTATCATGTGGAAGCCACAGTGCCTGGCTGGTATCCTGTATCCTGTGGAAGCCACAGTGCCTGGCTGGTATCCTGTATTCTGTGGAAGCTACAGTGCCTGGCTGGTATCATGTGGAAGCCACAGTGCCTGGTTTGTATCCTGTGGAAGCCACAGTGCCTGGCTGATATCCTGTGGAAGCCACAGTGCCTGGCTGGTATCCTGTGGAAGCCACAGTGCCTGGCTGGTATCCTGTGGAAGCCACAGTGCCTGGCTGGTATCCTGTATCGAGCCTTTTACTAAGGTTCCTGCCTTTATTCTGCCACAGCCAAGGTTCTTGCTACAGTCAAGTTGTCTGGCTAAATCCAGCTTGTGTGCAGCCTCTGCTGCACCCAGTCTTTACCTAGAGTCTACGGTTCCTGTCATTGCCAAGGGTCTGCTGCATCCATCATTGCCTTCTTTGATTTAACCACTGAACAGTACTTAATAAACTCAGTCCAATAGCTAAGTAGATATTATGCCTAGAAACAGACAAGTTCCATTAGCTCCTTTTAGTAAACAGAACATAAGTTAGAATCTACCTCACAAAATAAGCTCCTAACACCTGATACAACACAAACGTGACACCCATGTACCTTAAGCCCCCTTTCCTTGTAAGTGGTTTTGTCAGTACAGCATATATATGTCTATCATATTACTACTGAAAGGACTTGCCTCTGCTGTGTAGAAATTAGGTAAGTATGAAGTTTCTTGAACCCATTAACACGGTTGTTGCAATTGGTTTTCAATAGCCAAGCTCTACCCACAACCTGCCTTATTTGTAGGAACCAATCATGACATAGCTTGACACTTTTTTTTAGCAAAATCTTTGTTGTTTTTTAATTTGCAATCTTATCTCTGCTGAAGTCAATTAGGGACAGATATGTAGCAGGATTAAACTTGTGAAACATGCCGTGTGCTTTTCAAGTTCTTAAAACTGCAAAACCCACAGTTTCCAGAGTTAAAGTAGCAGGAAAAGGAATAATTAAAGTATACTCCAAAGTGGTTTTACTATGAATAATATCAGTAAAGATGATCTCCTATTGTTCCTGCAATGTAACTACAACTAAACTCATATATACAAACAACCTGCTGACTTTATATGCTGTGGATGCTTTATTATTAAGAGGATAGATTATTGGTATGTTGTGCAAAACTCCTATTTTTTTGTTGTCAGTTTTAATCATTTATCATCAAGATATTTTATCATTGCTACACATAAGTGCTAATTCTTCTATTCTTAAAGGGACATAAAACCCAATTTTTTTTCTTTCACGATTCAGATAGAACATAACATTTTAAGCAACTTTCAAATTCACTTCTATTTAATTTTCCTCGTTTTCTTGTTATTCTTTGTTGAAAAGCAGGAAGGTAAGGTCAGGAGCGTGCACGTCTGCACCACTATATGGCAGCAGTTTTGCAACAATGTTTTGCAGCACTGTCATGTAGAGCTTCAGAAATGTGCACGCTACCTATCCAGATATCTCTCCAAACAAAGAATAACATGGGAACAAAGCAAGTTTGATAAGAGAAGTCAACTGAAAACTTTTTTAAATTGTATTATGTATATGAAAAATGAAAGAAAACAATTGGGATTCATGTCCCTTTAATTCTACCTTTTATGACTTACTATTTTCAACATGCAGACAATAATAGAAATATGTTTAAATCATTTAGAATTGAAGTGGTTTGTTACTATAATGGCTTATGCAGCATGTTCATATATGCATTTCACTAGCAGGGTAGTTTCTACCTCTTGGTTTTCACAATCGTCACATGTTTTATATTGTATAGAACTACTGCACTTGTATTCACCTAGATTTGATTATATACAGTGGGGCAAAAAAGTATTTAGTCAGCCATCAATTGTGCAAGTTCTCCCAAAAAGTATTTAGTCAGCCATCAATTGTGCAAGAAGATGAGAGAGGCCTGTAATTTTCATCATAGGTATTCCTCAACTATGAGAGACAAAATGTGGAAACAAATCCAGACAATCACATTGTCTGATTTGGAAAGAATTTATTTGCATATTATTTGGTCACCTACAAACAAGCAAGATTTCTGGCTCTCACAGACCTGTATCTTCTTCTTTAAGAGGCTCCTCTGTCCTCCACTCATTACCTGTATTAATGGCACCTGTTTGAACTTGTTATCAGTATAAAAGACACCTGTCCACAACCTCAAACAGTCACACTCCAAACTCCACTATGGTGAAGACCAAATAGCTGTCAAAGGACACCAGAAACAAAATTGTAGACCTGCACCAGGCTGGGAAGACTGAATCTGCAATAGACAAGCAGCTTGGTGTGAAGAAATCAACTGTGGGAGCAATAATTAGAAAATGGAAGACATACAAGACCACTGATAATCTCCCTCGATCTGGTGCTCCACTCAAGATCTCACCCCATGAAGTCAAAATAATCACAAGAAAGGTGAGCAAACATCCCAGAACCACACAGGGGGACCTAGTGAATGACCTGCAGAGAGCTGGGACCAACGTAACAAAGGCTACCATCAGTAACGCACTACGCCGCCAGGGACTCAGATCCTGCAGTGCCAGATGTGTCCCCCTGCTTAAGCCAGTACATGTCCGGGCCCGTCTGAAGTATGCTAGAGAGCATTTGGATGATCCAGAAGCGGATTGGGAGAATGTCATATGGACAGATGAAACCAAAGTAGAACTGTTTTGTAGGAGAGAGAATGCTGAGTTGCAACCAAAGAACACCATACCTACTGTGAAGCATGGGGGTGGCAACATCATGCTTTGGGGCTGTTTCTCTGCAAAGGGAACAGGACGACTGGTCCATGTACATGAAAGAATGAATGGGGCCATGTATCGCAAGATTTTGAGTGCAAACCTCCTTCCATCAGCAAGGGCATTGAAGATGAAACGTGGCTGGGTCTTTCAGCATGACAATGATCCCAAACACACCGCCCGGGCAACGAAGGAGTGGCTTCGTAAGAAGCATTTCAAGGTCCTGGAGTGGCCTAGCCAGTCTCCAGATCTCAACCCCATAGAAAACCTTTGGAGGGAGTTGAAAGTCCGTGTTGCCCAGCGACAGCCCCGAAACGTCACTGCTCTACAGGAGATCTGCATGCAGGAATGGGCCAACATACCAGCAACAGTGTGTGACAACCTTGTGAAGACTTACAGAAAACGTTTGACCTCTTTCATTGCCAACAAAGGATATATAACAAAGTATTGAGATGAACGTTTGATATTGACCAAATACTTATTTTCCACCATAATTTGCAAATAAAATATTTCCTAATCAGACAATGTGATTGTCTGGATTTGTTTCCACATTTTGTCTCTCATAGTTGAGGTATACCTATGATGAAAATTACAGGCCTCTCTCATCTTCTTAAGTGGGAGAACTTGCACAATTGGTGGCTGACTAAATACTTTTTTGCCCCACTGTAACTGTCTTCTTTAGAGTTTGAGCTTAAACAACACGTTTTTGTAGTGTGTCGGTTAATAAAAACACTCGCCTCACTCACTGAGCACCTTTCTTTCTTTTCTTTTTTTTAATAAGTACCAGAAAAAGAGCAGAAATCATCATTGTTTTAATATTTTCACATACTGAATTTGTTATCTGTATGTGTTTTGGGGGTATAAATTAAAAGTACACATTCTGATAAATAAAAAAAAAATGAACTAACCATTGTTTGAATCAGGTCTCTAGGCATTTATAATAGACCATCTTAAATGCCTAGAGACCCCCAAGATCCCTTTTTTTTAAAGCCCGGTGATCACTGCGATAATAGTAATCACCTGGTGTAAATAAAGTCTTGTGGGAGCCCCTATATGCAGATCAAAGTTACATTAACTTATTTATATGAGGATAACCCCTTCTTTTTACTATAGCATTTATGGGGGAACCATGTTTATTAAAAAATTTAATTAAAAAAAAATTAACTTTTTCACATTTGTTTTGGTGTAGGTTTTTACACAATACATACATAAAATAATTCAATAGTTTGAAACTGCTAGGTCTCCTAAAAAATATATAAGATGTGTTCTTACTAAATAATGGCTTACAGTAGGCAGTAAGCAGCATCTAAAAACAGCATCTACTGCTCCACCTCCATATGTGAGTGCAAAAGTGTAATAAATACATACATAAAGTGGAAT